>NC_134832.1:147595164-147831353 GCF_004210375.1 Tachypleus tridentatus | reverse complement strand
ACAAAATATATAACGAACAAAAGTGGACTGTCACAAAATATATAACGAACAAAAGTGGACTGTCACAAAATATATAACGAACAAAAGTGGACTGTCACAAAATATATAACGAACAAAAGTGGACTGTCACAAAATATATAACGAACAAAGTGGACTGTCACAAAATATATAACGAACAAAAGTGGACTGTCACAAAATATATAACGAACAAAAGTGGACTGTCACAAAATATATAACGAACAAAGTTGGACTGTCACAAAATATATAACGAAAAAAAGTGGACTGTCACAAAATATATAACGAACAAAAGTGGACTGTCACAAAATATATAACGAACAAAAGTGGACTGTCACAAAATATATAACGAACAAAGTGGACTGTCACAAAATATATAACGAACAAAAGTTGGACTGTCACAAAATATATAACGAACAAAAGTGGACTGTCACAAAATATATAACGAACAAAAGTTGGAAAATATATAACGAACAAAAGTGAACTGTCACAAAATATATAACGAACAAAGTTGGATTGTCACAAAATATATAACGAACAAAAGTGGATTGTCACAAAATATATAACGAACAAAGTGGACTGTCACAAAATATATAACGAACAAAAGTGGACTGTCACAAAATATATAACGAACAAAGTTGGACTGTTACAAAATATATAACGAACAAAGTTGGACTGTCACAAAATATATAACTACAAAAGTGGACTGTCACAAAATATATAACGAACAAAAGTGGATTGTCACAAAATATATAACGAACAAAAGTGGATTGTCACAAAATATATAACGAACAAAAGTGGACTGTCACAAAATATATAACGAACAAAAGTGGACTGTCACAAAATATATAACGAACAAAATGGACTGTCACAAAATATATAACGAACAAAAGTGGACTGTCACAAAATATATAACGAACAAAAAAAGTGGATTGTCACAAAATATATAACGAACAAAGTTGGACTGTCACAAAATATATAACGAACAAAGTTAGACTGTCACAAAATATATAACGAACAAAAAAGTGGACTGTCACAAAATATATAACGAACAAAGTGGACTGTCACAAAATATATAACGAACAAAAGTGGACTGTCACAAAATATATAACGAACAAAAGTGGACTGTCACAAAATATATAACGAACAAAGTTGGACTGTCACAAAATATATAACAAACAAAAGTGGACTGTCACAAAATATATAACGAAGAAAAGTGGACTGTCACAAAATATATAACGAACAAAAGTGGACTGTCACAAAATATATAACGAACAAAAGTGGACTGTCACAAAATATATAACGAACAAAAGTGGACTGTCACAAAATATATAACGAACAAAAGTGGATTGTCACAAAATATTTAACGAACAAAAGTGGACTGTCACAAAACATATAACGAACAAAAGTGGACTGTTACAAAATATATAACGAACAAAGTGGACTGTCACAAAATATATAACGAACAAAGTTAAACTGTCACAAAATATATAACGAACAAAGTTGGACTGTCACAAAATATATAACGAACAAAAGTGGACTGTCACAAAATATATAACGAACAAAGTTGGAAATCACAAAATATATGACAAACAAAGTAATATTTTCAGAAAATATATAACGAACAAAAGTGGACTGTCACAAAATATATAACGAAGAAAAGTGGACTGTCACAAAATATATAACGAATAAAAGTGGACTGTCACAAAATATATAACGAACAAAAGTGGATTGTCACAAAATATATAACGAACAAAGTTGGATTGTCAAAATATATAACGAACAAAGTTGGACTGTCACAAAATATATAACGAACAAAAGTGGACTGTCACAAAATATATAACGAAGAAAAGTGGACTGTCACAAAATATATAACAAACAAAAGTGGACTGTCACAAAATATATAACGAACAAAAGTGGACTGTCACAAAATATATAACGAACAAAAAATGGATTGTCACAAAATATATAACGAACAAAAGTGGACTGTCACAAAATATATAACGAACAAAAGTGGACTGTCACAAAATATATAACGAACAAAGTTGGATTGTCACAAAATATATAACGAACAAAGTTGGACTGTCACAAAATATATAACGAACAAAGTTGGACTGTCACAAAATATATAACGAAACAAAAGTGGACTGTCACAAAATATATAACGAGCAAAAATGGACTGTCACAAAATATATAACGAACAAAGTTGGATTGTCACAAAATATATAACGAACAAAGTTGGATTGTCACAAAATATATAACGAAAAAAAGTGGATTGTCACAAAATATATAACGAACAAAAGTGGACTGTCACAAAATATATAACGAACAAAGTTGGACTGTCACAAAATATATAACGAACAAAAGTGGACTGTCACAAAATATATAACGAACAAAAGTGGACTGTCACAAAATATATAACGAACAAAGTTGGATTGTCACAAAATATATAACGAACAAAAGTGGACTGTCACAAAATATATAACGAACAAAGTTGGATTGTCACAAAATATATAACGAACAAAAGTGGACTGTCACAAAATATATAACAAACAAATTTGGACTGTCACAAAATATATAACGAACAAAAAGTGGACTGTCACAAAATATATAACAAACAAAAGTGGACTGTCACAAAATATATAACGAACAAAGTTGGATTGTCACAAAATATATAACGAACAAAGTTGGACTGTCACAAAATATATAACGAACAAAAGTGGACTGTCACAAAATATATAACGAACAAAGTTGGATAGTCACAAAAGATACCACGAACAAAAGTGGATTGTCACAAAATATATAACGAACAAAGTTGGACTGTCACAAAATATATAACGAACAAAAAAAGAATACTGTCACAAAATATATAACGAACAAAGTTGGTTTGTCACAAAATATATAACGAACAAAGTTGGACTGTCACAAAATATATAACGAAAAAAAGTTTCTTTTGTCACAAAATATATAACGAACAAAGTAGGATTGTCACAAAATATATAACGAACAAAGTAAGATTGTCACAAAATATATAACGAACAAAATTGGACTGTCACAAAATATATAACGAATAAAAAATGGACTGTCACAAAAATATAACGGACTGTCACAAAATATATAACGAACATAAGTGGAGTATCACAAAATATATAACGAACAAAAGTGGATTGTCACAAAATATATAACGAACAAAGTTGGACTGTCACAAAATATATAACGAACAAAAGTGGATTGTCACAAAATATGTAACGAACAAAAGTGGATTGTCACGAAATATATAACGAAGAAAAGTGGACTGTCACAAAATATATAACGAACAAAAGTGGACTGTCACAAAATATATAACGAACAAAGTTGGACTGTTACAAAATATATAACAAACAAAGTTAAACTGTCACAAAATATATAACCAGAAAAAGTGGACTGTCACAAAATACATAACGAACAAAGTAGATTTATCACAAAATATATAAGAAACAAAAGTGGATTGTTACAAAAAAAATAACGAAGAAAAGTGGACTGTCACAAAATATGTAACGAAGAAATGTGGATTGTCACAAAATATATAACGAAGAAAAGTGGACTGTCACAAAATATATAACGAATAAATGTGGACTGTCACAAAATATATAACGAACAAAGTTGGACTGTTACAAAATATATAAAGAACAAAGTTAAACTGTTACAAAATATATAACGAACAAAGTTGGACTGTCACATAATATATAACTACAAAAGTGGACTGTCACAAAATATAAAAAGAACAAAGTTGGAAATCACAAAATATATGACAAACAAAGTAATATTTTCAGAAAATATATCACGACCAAAAGTGGAAGTCACAAAATATATAACGAACAAAAAAGTGGACTGTGAGATAATATTTAACGAATAACAGTGGTGTGCCACAAAATATATTACTAACAAAATACGATTCTCACAAAATATATAACAAACAAAACTGGATTGTCAAAATATATAACGAACAAAGTTGGACTGTCATAAAACATATAACAAACAAAAGTGGACTATCACAAAATATATAACGAAGAAAACAGGACTGTCACAAAATATATAACAAACAAAACTGGACTATCACAAAATATATAACGAACAAAAGTGGACTGTCCCAAAATATATAACGAACAAAATAGGATTCCCACAAAATATATAACGAACAAAAGTGGACTATCACAAAATATACAACGAACAAAAGAGGACTGTCACAAAACATATAACGAACAAAGTTGGATAGTCACAAAATATATAATGAACATAGTTGGACTGTCACAAAATATATATCGAACAAAGTTGGACTGTCACAAAATATATAAGAAACAAAAGTGGACTGTCACAAAATATGTAACGAGCAAAAATGGACTGTCACAAAATATATAAGGAACAAAGTTAGATTGGTACAAAATATATAACGAACAAAGTTGGATTGTCACAAAATATTTTACGAAAAAAAGTGGTTTGTCCCAAAATATATAACGAACAAAAGTGGACTGTCACAAAATATATAACGAACAAAGTTGGACTGTCACAAAATATATAACGAACAAAGTGGACTGTCACAAAATATATAACGAACAAAAGTGGACTGTCACAAAATATATAACGAACAAAGTTGGATTGTCACAAAATATATAACGAACAAAAGTGGACTGTCACAAAATATATAACAAACAAAGTTGGATTGTCACAAAATATATAACGAACAAAAGTGGACTATCACAAAATATACAACGAACAAAAGAGGACTGTCACAAAATATATAACGAACAAAGTTGGATTGTCACAAAATATATAACGAACAAAAGTGGACTGTCACAAAATATATAACGAACAAAAGTGGACTGTCACAAAATATATAACGAACAAAGTTGGACTGTCACAAAATATATAACGAACAAAAGTGGATTGTCACAAAATATATAACGAACAAAGTTGGACTGTCACAAAATATATAACGAACAAAAGAATACTGTCAAAAATATATAACGAACAAAGTTGGATTGTCACAAAATATATCACGAACAAAGTTGGACTGTCACAAAATATATAACGAAAAAAAGTTTCTTTTGTCACAAAATATATAACGAACAAAGTAGGATTGTCACAAAATATATAACGAACAAAGTGGATTGTCACAAAATATATAACGAACAAAATTGGACTGTCACAAAATATATAACGAAAAAAATGGACTGGACTGTCACAAAATATATAACGAACAAAAGTGGACTGTCACAAAATATATAACGAACAAAAGTGGATTGTCACAAAATATATAACGAACAAAGTTGGACTCTCACAAAATATGTAACGAACAAAAGTGGATTGTCACAAAATATGTAACGAACAAAAGTGGATTGTCACAAAATATATAACGAACAAAAGTGGACTGTCACGAAATATATAACAAACAAAAGTGGACTATCACAAAATATATAACGATCAAAGTTGGACTGTTACAAAATATATAACAAACAAAGTTAAACTGTCACAAAATATATAACCAGAAAAGTGGACTGTCACAAAATACATAACGAACAAAGTAGATTTATCACAAAATATATAAGAAACAAAAGTGGATTGTTACAAAAAAAATAACGAAGAAAAGTGGACTGTCACAAAATATGTAACGAAGAAATGTGGATTGTCACGAAATATATAAAGAAGAAAAGTGAACTGACACAAAATATATAACGAATAAATGTGGACTGTCACAAAATATATAACGAACAAAGTTGGACTGTTACAAAATATATAAAGAACAAAATTAAACTGTTACAAAATATATAACGAACAAAGTTGGACTGTCACATAATATATAACTACAAAAGTGGACTGTCACAAAATATAAAAAGAACAAAGTTGGAAATCACAAAATATATGACAAACAAAGTAATATTTTCAGAAAATATATCACGACCAAAAGTGGAAGTCACAAAATATATAACAAAGAAAAGTGGACTGTGAGATAATATTTAACGAATAACAGTGGTGTGCCACAAAATATATTACTAACAAAATACGATTCTCACAAAATATATAACAAACAAAACTGGATTGTCAAAATATATAACGAACAAAGTTGGACTGTCATAAAACATATAACAAACAAAAGTGGACTATCACAAAATATATAACGAAGAAAACAGGACTGTCACAAAATATATAACAAACAAAACTGGACTATCACAAAATATATAACGAACAAAAGTGGACTGTCCCAAAATATATAACGAACAAAATAGGATTCCCACAAAATATATAACTAACAAAAGTGGACTATCACAAAATATACAACGAACAAAAGAGGACTGTCACAAAACATATAACGAACAAAGTTGGATAGTCACAAAATATATAATGAACAAAGTTGGACTGTCACAAAATATATATCGAACAAAGTTCGACTGTCACAAAATATATAAGAAACAAAAGTGGACTGTCACAAAATATGTAACGAGCAAAAATGGACTGTCACAAAATATATAAGGAACAAAGTTAGATTGGTACAAAATATATAACGAACAAAGTTGGATTGTCACAAAATATTTTACGAAAAAAAGTGGTTTGTCCCAAAATATATAACGAACAAAAGTGGACTGTCACAAAATATATAACGAACAAAGTTGGACTGTCACAAAATATATAACGAACAAATGTGGACTGTCACAAAATATATAACGATCAAAAGTGGACTGTCACAAAATATATAATGAACAAAGTTGAATTGTCACAAAATATATAATGAACAAAAGTGGACTGTCACAAAATATATAACAAACAAAGTTGGATTGTCACAAAATATATAACGAACAAAAGTGGACTGTCACAAAATATATAACAAACAAATTTGGACTGTCACAAAATATATAACGAACAAAAGAGGACTGTTAAATTATATAACAAACAAAAGTGGACTGTCACAAAACATATTATGAACCAAGTTAGATTGTCACAAAATATGTCACGATCAAAAGAGAACTGTCACAAAATATATCACGAACAAAAGTGGACTATCACAAAATATGTAACGAACAAAGTTGGATAGTCACAAAATATACCACGAACAAAAGTGTATTGTTACAAAATATATAACGAACAAAGTTGGACTGTCCCAAAATATAAAACGAACAAAAGAATACTGTGAAAGATATATAACGAACAAAGTTGGTTTGTCACCAAATATATCACGAACAAAGTTGGACTGTTACAAAATATATAACGAAAAAAGTTTCTTTTGTCACAAAAAATATAACGAACAACGTAGGATTGTCACAAAATATTTAACGAACAAAGTAAGATTTTCACAAAATATATAACGGACAAAATTGTACTGTGACAAAATATACAACGAATAAAAATGGACTGGACTGTAACAAAATACATAACGAACATAAGTGGAGTATCACAAAATATATAACGAACAAAAGTGGATTGTCACAAAATATATAACGAACAAAGTTGGACTCTCACAAAATATGTAACGAACAAAAGTGGATTGTCACAAAATATATAACGAACAAAAGTGGATTGTCACAAAATATATAACGAACAAAAATGGACTGTCAAAAATATATTACGAACAAAATTGTCACAAAATATATAACGAACAAAGTGGACTGTCACAAAATATATAACGAAGAAAAGTGGACTGTCACAAAATATATAACAAACAAAAGTGGACTATCACAAAATATATAACGATCAAAGTTGGACTGTTACAAAATATATAACAAACAAAGTTAAACTGTCACAAAATATATAACCAGAAAAGTGGACTGTCACAAAATACATAACGAACAAAGTAGATTTATCACAAAATATATAAGAAACAAAAGTGGATTGTTACAAAATAAATAACGAAGAAAAGTGGACTGTCACAAAATATATAACGAATAAAAGTGGGCTGTCAAAAAATATATAACAAACAAAAGAGGACTCTCACAAAATATATAATGAATAAAAGTGGACTGTCACAAAATATATAACGAGACAAACTGGATTGTCAAAATATATAACGAACAAAGTGGACTGTCATAGAACATATAACAAACAAAACTGGACTATCACAAAATATATAACGAAGAAAACAGGACTGTCACAAAATATATAACAAACAAAAGTGGACTGTCACAAAATATATAACGAACAAAAGTGGACTGTCACAAAATATATAACGAACAAAAGAGGACTGTCACAAAATATATAAACAACAAAAGTGAACTGTCACAAAATATATATATGGAACAAAGTTGGACTGTCACAACATATATGACAAATAAAAGTGGACTGTCACAAATCATATAACGAACGAAGTTAAATTGTCACAAATTATATAACAAACAAAAGAGGTCTGTCACAAAATATATAACAAACAAAAGTGGATTGTCACAAAATATATAACGAAAAAAAGTGGACTGTCACAAAATATATAACGAACAAAAGTGGACCTTCACAAAATATAAAACGAATAAAAGTGGACTGTTATAAAATATATGACGAACAAAAGTGGACTGTCATAAAACATATAACGAAGAAATTTGGATTGTCACCAAATATATCACGAACAAAGTTGAACTCTCACAAAATATGTAACGAACAAAAGTGGATTGTCACAAAATATATAACGAACAAAAGTGGACTGTCACAAAATATATAACGAACAAAAGTGGACTGTCACAAAATATATAACGAACAAAGTAGATTTATCACAAAATATATAAGGAACAAAAGTGGATTGTTACAAAATAAATAACGAAGAAAAGTGGACTGTCACAAAATATATAACGAATAAAAGTTGGACTGTAACAAAATATATAACGAACAAAAGTAAACTGTCACCAAATATATCACGAACAAGGCTGGATTCTCACAAAATATGTAACGAACAAAAGTGGATTGTCACGAAATATATAACGAAGAAAAGTGCACTGTCACGAAATATATAACGAAGAAAGTTGAATTGTCACCAAATATATCACGAATAAATTTGGACTCTCACAAAATATGTAACGAACAAAAGTGGATTGTCACAAAATATATAACTACAAAAGTGGACTGTCACAAAATATATAACGAGCAAAAGTGGACTGTCACAAAATACATAACGAACAAAGTAGATTTATCACAAAATATATAAGGAACAAAAGTGGATTGTTACAAAATAAATAACGATGAAAAGTGGACTGTCACAAAATATATAACGAATAAAAGTGGGCTGTCACAAAATATATAACAAACAAAATAGGACTGTCACAAAATATATAACGAATAAAAGTGGACTGTCACAAAATATATAACGAACAAATCTGGATTGTCAAAATATATAACGAACAAAGTTGGACTGTCATAGAACATATAACAAACGAAAGTGGACTATCACAAAATATATAACGAAGAAAACAGGACTGTCACAATATATATGACAAACAAAAGTTGATTATCACAAAATATATAACGAACAAAGTTGGACTGTCACAAAATATATAAAGAAAAAAGTTGGACTGTCACAAAATATATAACTACAAAAGTGGATTGTCACGAAATATATAACGAAGAAAAGTGGACTGTCACAAAATATATAACGAACAAAAGTGGACTGTCACAAAATATATAACGAACAAAGTTGGACTGTCACAAAATATATAACGAACAAAGTTGGACTGTCACAAAATATATAACGAACAAAGTAGATTTATCACAAAATATATAAGGAACAAAAGTGGATTGTTACAAAATAAATAACGAACAAAAGAGGACTGTGAAAGATATATAACGAACAAAGTTGGATTGTCACCAAATATATCACGAACAAAGTTGACTGTTACAAAATATATAACGAACAAAGTTGGATTGTCACAAAAAATATAACGAACAACGTAGGATTGTCACAAAATATTTAACGAACAATGTAAGATTTTCACAAAATATATAACAAACAAAAGTTGAATATCACAAAATATATAACGAACAAAAGTGGACTGTCACAAATCATATAACGAACCAAGTTAAATTGTCACAAATTATATAACAAACAAAAGAGGTCTGTCATAAAATATATAACAAACATAAGTGGAGTATCACAAAATATATAACGAACAAAAGTGGATTGTCACAAAATATATAACGAAGAAAAGTGATCTGTCACAAAATATATAACGAACAAAAGTGGACTGTCACAAAATATATAACGAACAAAAGTGGACTGTCAAAAATATATAACGAAGAAAGTTGGATTGTCACCAAATATATCACGAACAAAGTTGGACTGTCACAAAATATATAACGAAGAAAAGTGGACTGTCACAAAATATATAACGAACAAAAGTGGACTGTCACAAAATATATAACGAACAAAAGTGGACTGTCACAAAATATATAACGAACAAAAGTGGACTGTCACAAAATATATAACGAACAAAAGTGGACTGTCACAAAATATATAACGAACAAAACTGGATTGTCAAAATATATAACGAACAAAGTTGGACTGTCATAGAACATATAACAAACAAAAAAGGACTATGACAAAATATATAACGAAAAAAACAGGACTGTCACAATATATATGACAAACAAAAGTTGATTATCACAAAATATATAACGAACAAAGTTGGACTGTCACAAAATATATAACTACAAAAGTGGATTGTCACAAAATATATAACGAGCAAAAGTTGACTGTCACAAAATACATAACGAACAAAAGTGGATTGTCACAAAATATATAAGGAACAAAAGTTGATTTGTAACAAAATATATAACGAATAAAAGTGGACTCTCACAAAATATATAACAAATAAAAGTGGACTGTCCCAAAATATATAACGAACAAAAGAGGACTGTGAAAGATATATAACGAACAAAGTTGGATTGTCACCAAATATATCACGAACAAAGTTGGACTGTTACAAAATATATAACGAACAAAGTTGGATTGTCACAAAAAATATAACGAACAACGTAGGATTGTCACAAAATATTTAACGAACAAAAGTTGAATGTCAAAATATATATAACGAACAAAATTGTACTGTGACAAAATATACAACGAATAAACATGGACTGTAACAAAATAAAAACGAACAAAAGTGGATAGTCACAAAATATATGACGAACAAAAGTGGACTGTCACAAATCATATAACGAACCAAGTTAAATTGTCACAAATTATATAACAAACAAAAGAGGTCTGTCACAAAATATATAACGAATAAAAGTGGACCTTCACAAAATATATAACGAACAAAAGTGGACTGTCAAAAATATATAACGAAGAAAGATGGATTGTCACCAAATATATCACGAACAAAGTTGGACTGGCACAAAATATGTAACGAACAAAAGTGGATTGTCACGAAATATATAACGAAGAAAAGTGGACTGTCACAAAATATATAACGAACAAAAGTGGACTGTCACAAAATATATAACGAACAAAGTTGGACTGTTACAAAATATATAACGAACAAAGTTGGACTGTCACAAAATATATAACTACAAAAGTGGACTGTCACAAAATACATAACGAACAAAGTAGATTTATCACAAAATATATAAGGAACAAAAGTGGATTGTTACAAAATATATAACGAAGAAAAGTGGACTGTCACAAAATATATAACGAACAAAAGTGGACTGTCACAAAATATATAACGAACAAAAGTGGACTGTCACAAAATATATAACGAACAAAAGTGGACTGTCACAAAATATATAACGAACAAAAGTGGATTGTCACAAAATATATAACGAACAAAGTTGGACTGTCACAAAATATATAACGAACAAAGTGGACTGTCACAAAATATATAACGAACAAAAGTGGACTGTCACAAAATATATAACGAAAGAAAAGTGGACTGTCACAAAAATATATAATGTGTCACAAAATATATAACGAAAAAAGTGGACTGTCACAAAATATATAACGAACAAAAGTGGACTGTCACAAAATATATAACGAACAAAATATAACGAACAAAAGTGGACTGTCACAAAATATATAACGAACAAAAGTGGACTGTCACAAAATATATAACGAACAAAAGTGGACTGTCACAAAATATATAACGAACAAAAGTGGACTGTCACAAAATATATAACGAACAAAAGTGGACTGTCACAAAATATATAACGAACAAAAGTGGACTGTCACAAAATATATAACGAACAAAGTTGGACTGTCACAAAATATATAACGAACAAAGTTGGACTGTCACAAAATATATAACGAACAAAGTTGGACTGTCACAAAATATATAACGAACAAAAGTGGACTGTCACAAAATATATAACGAACAAAAGTGGACTGTCACAAAATATATAACGAACAAAATAGGACTGTCACAAAATATATAACGAATAAAAGTGGACTATCACAAAATATATAACGAACAAAAGTGGACTGTCACAAAATATATAACGAACAAAAGTGGACTGTCACAAAATATATAACGAACAAAGTTGGACTGTCACAAAATATATAACGAACAAAAGTGGACTGTCACAAAATATATAACGAACAAAAGTGGACTGTCACAAAATATATAACGAACAAAAGTGGACTGTCACAAAATATATAACGAACAAAGTGGACTGTCACAAAATATATAACGAACAAAGTTGGACTGTCACAAAATATGTAACGAACAAAAGTGGATTGTCAAAAAATATATAACGAAGAAAAGTACTGTGACAAAATATATAACGAACAAAAGTGGACTGTCACAAAATATATAACGAACAAAGTTGGACTGTCACAAAATATATAACGAACAAAGTTGGACTGTCACAAAATATATAACGAACAAAAGTGGACTGTCACAAAATATATAACGAACAAAAGTGGACTGTCACAAAATATATAACGAACAAAAGTGGATTGTCACAAAATATATAACGAACAAAAGTGGACTGTCACAAAATATATAACGAACAAAAGTGGACTGTCACAAAATATATAACGAACAAAAGTGGACTGTCACAAAATATATAACGAACAAAAGTGGACTGTCACAAAATATATAACGAAGAAAAGTGAACTGTCACAAAATATATAACGAACAAAAGTGGACTGTCACAAAATATATAACGAACAAAGTTGGACTGTCACAAAATATATAACTACAAAAGTGGACTGTCACAAAATATATAACGAACAAAAGTGGACTGTCACAAAATATATAACGAACAAAAGTGGACTGTCACAAAATATATAACGAACAAAAGTGGACTGTCACAAAATATATAACGAACAAAAGTGGACTGTCACAAAATATATAACGAACAAAAGTGGACTGTCACAAAATATATAACGAACAAAAGTGGACTGTCACAAAATATATAACGAACAAAAGTGGACTGTCACAAAATATATAACGAACAAAAGTGGACTGTCACAAAATATATAACGAACAAAAGTGGACTGTCACAAAATATATAACGAACAAAGTGGATTGTCACAAAATATATAACGAACAAAGTTGGACTGTCACAAAATATATAACTGTCACAAAATATATAACGAAAAAGTGGACTGTCACAAAATATATAACGAACAAAAGTGGACTGTCACAAAATATATAACGAACAAAAGTGGACTGTCACAAAATATATAACGAACAAAGTGGACTGTCACAAAATATATAACGAACAAAAGTGGACTGTCACAAAATATATAACGAACAAAGTTGGACTGTCACAAAATATATAACGAACAAAGTTGGACTGTCACAAAATATATAACGAACAAAGTGGACTGTCACAAAATATATAACGAACAAAAGTGGACTGTCACAAAATATATAACGAACAAAAGTGGACTGTCACAAAATATATAACGAACAAAAGTGGACTGTCACAAAATATATAACGAACAAAAGTGGACTGTCACAAAATATATAACGAACAAAGTTGGACTGTCACAAAATATATAACGAACAAAGTGGACTGTCACAAAATATATAACGAACAAAAGTGGACTGTCACAAAATATATAACGAACAAAGTTGGACTGTCACAAAATATATAAAAGTGGACTGTCACAAAATATATAACGAACAAAAGTGGACTGTCACAAAATATATAACGAACAAAAGTGGATTGTCACAAAATATATAACGAACAAAAGTTGGACTGTCACAAAATATATAACGAACAAAAGTGGACTGTCACAAAATATATAACGAACAAAAGTGGACTGTCACAAAATATATAACGAACAAAAGTGGACTGTCACAAAATATATAACGAACAAAAGTGGACTGTCACAAAATATATAACGAACAAAAGTGGACTGTCACAAAATATATAACGAACAAAAGTGGACTGTCACAAAATATATAACGAACAAAAGTGGACTGTCACAAAATATATAACGAAAAAAGTGGACTGTCACAAAATATATAACGAACAAAAGTGGACTGTCACAAAATATATAACGAACAAAGTTGGACTGTCACAAAATATATAACGAACAAAAGTGGACTGTCACAAAATATATAACGAACAAAAGTGGACTGTCACAAAATATATAACGAAACAAAGTGGACTGTCACAAAATATATAACGAACAAAAAAGTGGACTGTCACAAAATATATAACGAACAAAAGTGGACTGTCACAAAATATATAACGAACAAAGTTGGACTGTCACAAAATATATAACGAAACAAAGTGGACTGTCACAAAATATATAACGAACAAAAGTGGACTGTCACAAAATATATAACGAACAAAAGTGGACTGTCACAAAATATATAACGAACAAAAGTGGACTGTCACAAAATATATAACGAACAAAAGTGGACTGTCACAAAATATATAACGAACAAAAGTGGACTGTCACAAAATATATAACGAACAAAAGTGGACTGTCACAAAATATATAACGAACAAAGTTGGACTGTCACAAAATATATAACGAACAAAGTTGGACTGTCACAAAATATATAACAAACAAAAGTGGACTGTCACAAAATATATAACGAACAAAAGTGGACTGTCACAAAATATATAACGAACAAAAGTGGACTGTCACAAAATATATAACGAACAAAGTTGGACTGTCACAAAATATATAACGAACAAAGTTGGACTGTCACAAAATATATAACGAACAAAAGTGGACTGTCACAAAATATATAACGAACAAAAGTGGACTGTCACAAAATATATAACGAACAAAAGTGGACTGTCACAAAATATATAACGAACAAAAGTGGATTGTCACAAAAAATATATAACGAACAAAAGTGGACTGTCACAAAATATATAACGAACAAAAGTGGACTGTCACAAAATATATAACGAACAAAAGTGGACTGTCACAAAATATATAACGAACAAAAGTGGACTGTCACAAAATATATAACGAACAAAAGTGGAGTGTCACAAAATATATAACGAACAAAAGTGGACTGTCACAAAATATATAACGAACAAAAGTGGACTGTCACAAAATATATAACGAACAAAGTTGGATTGTCACAAAATATATAACGAACAAAAGTGGACTATCACAAAATATACAACGAACAAAAGAGGACTGTCACAAAATATATAACGAACAAAAGTGGACTGTCACAAAATATATAACGAACAAAGTGGATTGTCACAAAATATATAACGAACAAAAGTGGACTGTCACAAAATATATAACGAACAAAAGTTCGACTCTCACAAAATATATAACGAACAAAAGTGGACTGTCACAAAATATATAACGAACAAAGTTGGACTGTCACAAAATATATAACGAAAAAAAGTGGACTGTCACAAAATATATAACGAACAATAGTGGACTGTCACAAAATATATAACGAACAAAAGTGGACTGTCACAAAATATATAACGAACAAAAGTGGACTGTCACAAAATATATAACGAACAAAAGTGGACTGTCACAAAATATATAACGAACAAAAGTGGACTGTCACAAAATATATAACGAACAAAAGTGGACTGTCACAAAATATATAACGAACAAAGTTGGACTGTCACAAAATATATAACGAACAAAGTTGGATTGTCACAAAATATATAACGAAAGTGGACTGTCACAAAATATATAAAAAAAGTGGACTGTCACAAAATATATAACGAACAAAAGTGGACTGTCACAAAATATATAACGAACAAAAGTGGACTGTCACAAAATATATAACGAACAAAGTTGGACTGTCACAAAATATATAACGAACAAAAGTGGACTGTCACAAAATATATAACGAACAAAGTTGGACTGTCACAAAATATATAACGAACAAAAGTGGACTGTCACAAAATATATAACGAACAAAAAGGACTGTCACAAAATATATAACGAACAAAAGTGGACTGTCACAAAATATATAACGAACAAAAGTGGATTGTCACAAAATATATAACGAACAAAGTTGGACTGTCACAAAATATATAACGAACAAAGTTGGACTGTCACAACAAATATAACGAACAAAAAAGTGGACTGTCACAAAATATATAACGAACAAAAGTGGACTGTCGCAAAATATATAACGAACAAAAGTGGACTGTCACAAAATATATAACGAATAAAAGTGGACTGTCACAAAATATATAACGAACAAAAGCGGACTGTCACAAAATATATAACGAACAAAAGTGGACTGTCACAAAATATAAGTGGATATAATAAACAAAAGTGGACTGTCACAAAATATATAACGAACAAAAGAGGACTGTCACAAAATATATAACGAACAAAAGTGGATTGTCACAAAATATATAACGAACAAAAGTGGACTGTCACAAAATATATAACGAACAAAGTTGGATTGTCACAAAATATATAACGAACAAAAGTGGACTGTCACAAAATATATAACGAACAAAAGTGGACTGTCACAAAATATATAACGAACAAAGTTGGATTGTCACAAAATATATAACGAACAAAAGTGGATTGTCACAAAATATATAACGAACAAAGTTGGACTGTCACAAAATATATAACGAACAAAAGTGGACTGTCACAAAATATATAACGAACAAAGTTGGACTGTCACAAAATATATAACGAACAAAGTTGGACTGTCACAAAATATATAACAAACAAAAGTTGGATTTGTCACAAAATATATAACGAACAAAGTAGGATTGTCACAAAATATATAACGAACAAAGTGGATTGTCACAAAATATATAACGAACAAAAGTTGGACTGTCACAAAATATATAACGAACAAAATTGGACTGTCACAAAATATGTAACGAACAAAAGTGGATTGTCACAAAATATATAACGAACAAAAGTGGACTGTCACAAAATATATAACGAACAAAAGTGGACTGTCACAAAATATATAAAGAACAAAAGTGGATTGTCACAAAATATATAACGAAGTGGACTGTCACAAAAGTTGGACTGTCACAAAATATATAACGAACAAAAGTGGACTATCACAAAATATATAACGAACAAAAGAGGACTGTCACAAAATATATAACGAACAAAAGTGGACTGTCACAAAATATATAACGAACAAAGTTGGATTGTCACAAAATATATAACGAACAAAAGTGGACTGTCACAAAATATATAACGAACAAAAGTGGATTGTCACAAAATATATAACGAACAAAAGTGGACTGTCACAAAATATATAACGAACAAAAGTGGACTGTCACAAAATATATAACGAACAAAAGTTGGACTGTCACAAAATATATAACGAACAAAGTTGGATTGTCACAAAATATATAACGAGCAAAAATGGCCTCTCACAAAATACATAACGAACAAAGTAGATTTGTCACAAAATATATAACGAACAAAAGTGGACTGTCACAAAATATATAACGAACAAAAGTGGACTGTCACAAAATATATAACGAACAAAAGTGGACTGTCACAAAATATATAACGAACAAAAGTGGACTGTCACAAAATATATAACAAACAAAAGAGGACTGTCACAAAATATATAACGAACAAAAGTGGACTGTCACAAAATATATAACGAACAAAAGTTGGACTGTCACAAAATATATAATGAACAAAAAAGTGGACTGTCACAAAATATATAACGAACAAAAATGGACTGTCACAAAATATATAACGAACAAAAGTGGACTGTCACAAAATATATAACGAACAAAAGTGGACTGTCACAAAATATATAACGAACAAAGTTGGATTGTCACAAAATATATAACGAACAAAAAGTGGACTGTCACAAAATATATAACGAACAAAAGTGGACTGTCACAAAATATATAACGAACAAAAGTTGGATTGTCACAAAATATATAACGAACAAAAGTGGACTGTCACAAAATATATAACGAACAAAAGTGGACTGTCACAAAATATATAACGAACAAAGTGGACTGTCACAAAATATATAACGAACAAAAGTGGACTGTCACAAAATATATAACGAACAAAGTTGGACTGTCACAAAATATATAACGAACAAAGTTGGACTGTCACAAAATATATAACAAACAAAAGTGGACTGTCACAAAATATATAACGAACAAAAGTGGACTGTCACAAAATATATAACGAACAAAAAGTGGACTGTCACAAAATATATAACGAACAAAAGTGGACTGTCACAAAATATATAACGAACAAAAGTGGACTGTCACAAAATATATAACGAACAAAAGTGGACTGTCACAAAAACTGGACTGTCACAAAATATATAACGAACAAAGAGTGGACTGTCACAAAATATATAACGAACAAAGTTGGACTGTCACAAAATATATAACGAACAAAAGTGGACTGTCACAAAATATATAACGAACAAAAGTGGACTGTCACAAAATATATAACGAACAAAAGTGGACTGTCACAAAATATATAACGAACAAAAGTGGACTGTCACAAAATATATAACGAACAAAAGAGGACTGTCACAAAATATATAACGAACAAAAGTGGATTGTCAGAAAATATATAACGAACAAAAGTGGATTGTCACAAAATATATAACAAAGAAAAGTGGACTGTCACAAAATATATAACGAAGAAAAAGTGGACTGTCACAAAATATATAACGAACAAAGTTGGATTGTCACAAAATATATAACGAACTGGACTGTCACAAAATATATAACGAACAAAGTGGATTGTCACAAAATATATAACGAACAAAAGTGGACTGTCACAAAATATATAACGAACAAAAGTGGACTGTCACAAAATATATAACGAACAAAATATGGATTGTCACAAAATATATAACGAACAAAAGTGGACTGTCACAAAATATATAACGAACAAAAGTGGACTGTCACAAAATATATAACGAACAAAAGTGGACTGTCACAAAATATATAACGAACAAAAGTGGACTGTCACAAAATATATAACGAAGAAAAGTGGACTGTCACAAAATATATAACGAACAAAAGTGGACTGTCACAAAATATATAACGAACAAAGTGGATTGTCACAAAATATATAACGAACAAAAGTGGACTGTCACAAAATATATAACGAACAAAGTTGGATTGTCACAAAATATATAACGAACAAAAAAGAACTGTCACAAAATATATAACGAACAAAAGTGGACTGTCACAAAATATATAACGAACAAAGTTGGACTGTCACAAAATATATAACGAACAAAAGTCAATTGTCACAAAATATATAACGAACAAAGTTGGACTGTCACAAAATATATAACGAACAAAAGTGGACTGTCACAAAATATATAACGAACAAAGTTGGACTGTCACAAAATATATAACGAACAAAGTTGGATTGTCACAAAATATATAACGAACAAAAGTTATTTGTCACAAAATATATAACGAACAAAAGTGGATTGTCACAAAATATATAACGAACAAAAGTGGATTGTCACAAAATATATAACGAACAAAAGTGGACTGTCACAAAATATATAACGAACAAAAGTGGACTGTCACAAAATATATAACGAACAAAAGTGGACTGTCACAAAATATATAACGAACAAAAGTGGACTGTCACAAAAGTGGACTGTCACAAAATATATAACGAACCAAGTTAGATAGTCACAAAATATATAACGAACAAAGTTGGATTGTCACAAAATATATAACGAACAAAGTTGGACTGTCACAAAATATATAACGAACAAAAGTGGACTGTCACAAAATATATAACGAACAAAAGTGGACTGTCACAAAATATATAACGAACAAAAGTGGACTGTCACAAAATATATAACGAACACAAAAGTGGACTGTCACAAAATATATAACGAACAAAAGTGGACTGTCACAAAATATATAACGAACAAAAGTGGACTGTCACAAAATATATAACGAACAAAAGTGGATTGTCAAAAAATATATAACGAAGAAAAGTACTGTCACAAAATATATAACGAAAAAAAGTGGACTGTCACAAAATATATAACGAACAAAGTTGGATTGTCACAAAATATATAACGAACAAAAGTGGACTGTCACAAAATATATAACGAACAAAGTGGATTGTCACAAAATATATAACGAACAAAAGTGGACTGTCACAAAATATATAACGAACAAAAGTGGACTGTCACAAAATATATAAAGAACAAAAGGGATTGTCACAAAATATATAACGAACAAAAGTGGACTGTCACAAAATATATAACGAACAAAAAGTGGACTGTCACAAAATATATAACGAACAAAAGTGGACTGTCACAAAATATATAACGAACAAAAGTGGACTGTCACAAAATATATAACGAACAAAAGTGGATTGTCACAAAATATATAACGAACAAAAGTGGACTGTCACAAAATATATAACGAACAAAAGTGGACTGTCACAAAATATATAACGAACAAAAGTGGACTGTCACAAAATATATAACGAACAAAAGTGGACTGTCACAAAATATATAACGAACAAAAGTGGATTGTCACAAAATATATAACGAACAAAAGTGGACTGTCACAAAATATATAACGAACAAAAGTGGACTGTCACAAAATATATAACGAACAAAGTTGGACTGTCACAAAATATATAACGAACAAAGTTGGACTGTCACAAAATATATAACAAACAAAAGTGGACTGTCAGAAAATATATAACGAAAAAAAAGTGGACTGTCACAAAATATATAACGAACAAAGTTGGATTGTCACAAAATATATAACGAACAAAAAAGTGGATTGTCACAAAATATATAACGAACAAAAGTGGACTGTCACAAAATATATAACGAACAAAAACTGTCACAAAATATATAACGAACAAAGTTGGATTGTCACAAAATATATAACGAACAAAAGTGGACTGTCACAAAATATATAACGAACAAAAGTGGACTGTCACAAAATATATAACGAACAAAAGTGGACTGTCACAAAATATATAACGAACAAAGTTGGATTGTCACAAAATATATAACGAACAAAGTTGGACTGTCACAAAATATATAACGAACAAAAGTGGATTGTCACAAAATATATAACGAACAAAAGTGGACTGTCACAAAATATATAACGAACAAAAGTGGACTGTCACAAAATATATAACGAACAAAGTGGACTGTCACAAAATATATGTCTGTCACAAAATATATAACGAACAAAAGTGGACTGTCACAAAATATATAACAAACAAAAGTGGACTGTCACAAAATATATAACGAAGAAAAGTGGACTGTCACAAAATATATAACGAACAAAAGTGGACTGTCACAAAATATATAACGAACAAAAGTGGATTGTCACAAAATATATAACGAACAAAAGTGGACTGTCACAAAATATATAACGAACAAAGTTGGACTGTCACAAAATATATAACGAACAAAAGTGGACTGTCACAAAATATATAACGAACAAAAGTGGACTGTCACAAAATATATAACGAACAAAGTTGGACTGTCACAAAATATATAACGAACAAAAGTGGACTGTCACAAAATATATAACGAACAAAAGTGGACTGTCACAAAATATATAACTGAACGAACAAAAGTGGACTGTCACAAAATATATAACGAACAAAAGTGGACTGTCACAAAATATATAACGAACAAAAGTGGACTGTCACAAAATATATAACGAACAAAGTTGGACTGTCACAAAATATATAACGAACAAAGTTGGACTGTCACAAAATATATAACGAACAAAAGTGGACTGTCACAAAATATATAACGAACAAAAGTGGACTGTCACAAAATATATAACGAACAAAAGTGGATTGTCACAAAATATATAACGAACAAAAGTGGACTGTCACAAAATATATAACGAACAAAGTGGATTGTCACAAAATATATAACGAACAAAAGTGGACTGTCACAAAATATATAACGAACAAAAGTGGACTGTCACAAAATATATAACGAACAAAAGTGGACTGTCACAAAATATATAACGAACAAAAGTGGACTGTCACAAAATATATAACGAACAAAAGTGGACTGTCACAAAATATATAACGAACAAAAGTGGACTGTCACAAAATATATAACGAACAAAAGTGGACTGTCACAAAATATATAACGAACAAAGTTGGATTGTCACAAAATATATAACGAACAAAGTTGGACTGTCACAAAATATATAACGAACAAAGTTGGATTGTCACAAAATATATAACGAACAAAAGTGGACTGTCACAAAATATATAACGAAGAAAAGGGGACTGTCACAAAATATATAACGAACAAAGTTGGATTGTCACAAAATATATAACGAACAAAGTTGGAATGTCACAAAATATATAACGAACAAAGTAATATTTTCACAAAATATATAACGAACAAAAGTGGACTGTCACAAAATATATAACGAACAAAAGTGGACTGTCACAAAATATATAACGAACAAAAGTGGATTGTCACAAAATATATAACGAATAAAAGTGGTGTGTCACAAAATATATTACGAACAAAAGTGGACTGTCACAAAATATATAACGAACAAAGAGGACTGTCACAAAATATATAACAAACAAAAGTGGACTGTCACAAAATATATAACGAACAAAAGTGGACTGTCACAAAATATATAACGAACAAAGGTGGATTGTCACAAAATATATAATGAACAAAAGTGGACTGTCACAAAATATATAACGAACAAAGTTAGATTGTCACAAAATATTTCACGAACAAAAGAGAACTGTCACAAAAATATCATGAACAAAAGTGGACTATCACAAAATATGTAACGAACAAAGTTGGATAGTCACAAAATATATAACGAACAAAAGTGGATTGTCACAAAATATATAACGAACAAAGTTGGACTGTCCCAAAATATATAACGAACAAAAGAGGACAGTGAATGATATATAACGAACAAAGTTGGATTGTCACCAAATATATCACGAACAAAGTTGGACTGTTACAAAATATATAACGAACAAAAGTTATTTGTCACAAAATATATAACGAAAAACGTAGTATTGTCACAAAATATTTAACGAACAAAGTAAGATTTTCACAAAATATATAACGAACAAAAGTTGACTGTCACAAAATATATAACGAACAAAATTCTACTGTGACAAAATATACAACGAATAAAAATGGACTGTCACAAAATACATAGCGAACAAAAGTTGATAGCCACAAAATATATAACGAACAAATTTGGACTGTCACAAAATATATAACGAACAAAGTTAAATTGTCACAAAATATATAACGAACACAAAGTGGACTGTCACAAAATATATAACGAACAAAAGTGGACTGTCACAAAATATATAACGAACAAAAGTGGAGTGTCACAAAATATATAACGAACAAAAGTGGACTGTCACAAAATATATAACGAACAAAAGTTGGATTGTCACAAAATATATAACGAACAAAAGTGGACTGTCACAAAATATATAACGAACAAAAGTGGATTGTCACAAAATATATAACGAACAAAAGTGGATTGTCACAAAATATATAACGAACAAAAGTGGACTGTCACAAAATATATAACGAAGAAAAGTGGACTGTCACAAAATATATAACGAACAAAGTTGGATTGTCACAAAATATATAACGAACAAAGTTGGAATGTCACAAAATATATAACGAACAAAGTAATATTGTCACAAAATATATAACGAACAAAAGTGGACTGTCACAAAATATATAACGGATAACAGTGGTGTGTCACAAAATATATTACGAACAAAATAGGATTCCCACAAAATATATAACGAACAAAAGAGGACTGTTAAAGTATATAACAAACATAAGTGGACTGTCACAAAATATATAAGAAACAAAAGTGGACTGTCAGAAAATATATAACGAACAAAAGAGGAGTGTCAAAATATATAACAAAGAAAGTAGGATTGTCACAAAATATATAACGAACAAAAGTGGACTGTCACAAAATATATAACGAACAAAGGTGGATTGTCATAAAATACATGATGAACAAAAGTGGACTGTCACAAAACATATTACGAACCAAGTTAGATTGTCACAAAATATATCACGAACAAGAAAAACTGTCACAAAATATATCACGAAGAAAAGTGGACTATCATAAAATATGTAACGAACAAAGTTGGATTGTCACAAAATATACCACGAACAAAAGTCAATTGTCACAAAATATATAACGAACAACGTTGGACTGTCCCAAAATATATAACGAACAAAAGAGGACTGTGAAAGATATATCACGAACAAAGTTGGACTGTTACAAAATATATAACGAACAAAGTTGGATTGTCACAAAATATATCACGAACAAAAGTTATTTGTCACAAAATATATAACGAACAACGTAGTATTGTCACAAAATATTTAACGAACAAAGTAAGATTTTCACAAAATATATAACGAAAAAAAGTTGACTGTCACAAAATATATAACGAACAAAATTGTACTGTGACAAAATATACAACGAATAAAAGTGGATTCTCACGAAATATATAACGAACAAATGTGGACTCTCACAAAATATATAACGAACGAATTTGGACTGTCACAAAATATATAACGAACAAAGTTAAATTGTCAGAAAAAATATAACACACAAAGTTCGACTGTAACAAAATATATAACGAACAAAAGTGGACTGTCACAAAATATATAACGAACAAAAGTGGATTGTCACAAAATATATAACGAACAAAAGTGGACTGTCACAAAATATATAACGAACAAAGTTAGATTGTCACAAAATATATAACGAACAAAAGAGGACTGTCACAAAATATATAACGAACAAAAGTGGATTGTCACAAAATATATAACGAACAAAAGTGGATTGTCACAAAATATATAACGAAGAAAAGTGGTCTGTCACAAAATATATAACGAAGAAAAAGTGGACTGTCACAAAATATATAACGAACAAAGTTGGATTGTCAAAAATATATAACGAACAAAGTTCGAATGTCACAAAATATATGACGAACAAAGTAATATTTTCAGAAAATATATCACGACCAAAAGTGGACTGTCACAAAATATATAACGGATAACAGTGGTGTGTCACAAAATATATTACGAACAAAATAGGATTCCCACAAAATATATAACGAACAAAAGAGGACTGTTAAAATATATAACAAACATAAGTGGACTGTCACAAAATATATAACAAACAAAAGTGGACTGTCAGAAAATATATAACGAACAAAAGAGGAGTGTCAAAATATATAACAAAGAAAGTAGGATTGTCACAAAATATATAACGAACAAAAGTGGACTGTCACAAAATATATAACGAACAAAGGTGGATTGTCATAAAATACATGACGAACAAAAGTGGACTGTCACAAAACATATTACGAACCAAGTTAGATTGTCACAAAATATATCACGAACAAGAGAGAACTGTCACAAAATATATAACGAAGAAAAGTGGACTATCATAAAATATATAACGAACAAAGTTGGATTGTCACAAAATATACCACGAACAAAAGTCAATTGTCACAAAATATATAACGAACAAAGTTGGACTGTCACAAAATATATAACGAACAAAAGAGGACTGTGAAAGATATATAACGAACAAAGTTGGATTGTCACCAAATATATAACGAACAAAGTTGGATTGTCACAAAATATATAACGAACAAAAGTTATTTGTCACAAAATATATAACGAACAAAGTAGTATTGTCACAAAATATTTAACGAACAAAGTAAGATTTTCACAAAATATATAACGAAGAAAAGTGGACTGTCACAAAATATATAACGAACAAAAGTGGACTGTCACAAAATATATAACGAACAAAAGTGGACTGTCACAAAATATATAACGAACAAAGTTGGACTGTCACAAAATATATAACGAACAAAGTTGGACTGTCACAAAATATATAACGAACAAAAGTGGACTGTCACAAAATATATAACGAACAAAAGTGGATTGTCACAAAATATATAACGAACAAAAGTGGATTGTCACAAAATATATAATGAACAAAAGTGGATTGTTGCAAAATAAATAACGAACAAAAATGGACTGTCACAAAATATATAACGAACAAAAGTGGACTGTCACAAAATATATAACAAACAAAAGTGGACTGTCACAAAATATATAACGAACAAAGTGGATTGTCACAAAATATATAACGAACAAAAGTGGACTGTCACAAAATATATAACGAACAAAAGTGGATTGTCACAAAATATATAACTAACAAAAAACTGTCACAAAATATATAACGAACAAAAGTGGACTGTCACAAAATATATAACGAACAAAGTTGGATTGTCACAAAATATATAACGAACAAAAGTGGATTGTCACAAAATATATAACGAACAAAAGTGGACTGTCACAAAATATATAACGAACAAAAGTGGACTGTCACAAAATATATAACGAACAAAGTTGGACTGTCACAAAATATATAACGAACAAAAAAGTGGACTGTCACAAAATATATAACGAACAAAAGTGGACTGTCACAAAATATATAACGAACAAAAGTGGACTGTCACAAAATATATAACGAACAAAAGTGGATTGTCACAAAATATATAACGAACAAAAGTGGACTGTCACAAAATATATAACGAACAAAGTGGATTGTCACAAAATATATAACGAACAAAAGTGGATTGTCACAAAATATATAACGAACAAAAGTGGACTGTCACAAAATATATAACGAACAAAACTGTCACAAAATATATAACGAACAAAAGTTGGATTGTCACAAAATATATAACGAAGAAAAGTGGACTGTCACAAAATATATAACGAACAAAAGTGGACTGTCACAAAATATATAACGAACAAAGTTGGATTGTCACAAAATATATAACGAACAAAAGTGGATTGTCACAAAATATATAACGAACAAAGTTGGACTGTCACAAAATATATAACGAACAAAAGTGGACTGTCACAAAATATATAACGAACAAAGTTGGACTGTCACAAAATATATAACGAACAAAGTTGGATTGTCACAAAATATATAACGAACAAAAGTTATTTGTCACAAAATATATAACGAACAAAGTGGATTGTCACAAAATATATAACGAACAAAGTAAGATTGTCACAAAATATATAACGAAGAAAAGTTGACTGTCACAAAATATATAACGAACAAAAGTGGACTGTCACAAAATATATAACGAACAAAGTTGGACTGTCACAAAATATATAACGAACAAAGTTGGATTGTCACAAAATATATAACGAACAAAGTTGGACTGTCACAAAATATATAACGAACAAAAGTGGACTGTCACAAAATATATAACGACTGTCACAAAAAAGTGGATTGTCACAAAATATATAACGGACAACAGTGGACTGTCACAAAATATATAACGAACAAAATAGGATTGTCACAAAATATATAACGAACAAAAAAGTGGACTGTCACAAAATATATAACAAACAAAGTGGACTGTCACAAAATATATAACGAAGAAAAGTGGACTGTCACAAAATATATAACGAACAAAGGTGGATTGTCACAAAATATATGACGAACAAAAGTGGACTGTCACAAAATATATAACGAACAAAGTTAGATTGTCACAAAATATATAACGAACAAGAAAGAACTGTCACAAAATATATCACGAAGAAAAGTGGACTATCACAAAATATATAACGAACAAAGTTGGATTGTCACAAAATATATAACGAACAAAAGTCAATTGTCACAAAATATATAACGAACAAAGTTGGACTGTCACAAAATATATAACGAACAAAAGTGGACTGTCAAAAATATATAACGAACAAAGTTGGACTGTCACAAAATATATAACGAACAAAGTTGGATTGTCACAAAATATATAACGAACAAAAGTTATTTGTCACAAAATATATAACGAAAAACGTAGTATTGTCACAAAATATATAACGAACAAAGTAAGATTTTCACAAAATATATAACGAAGAAAAGTTGACTGTCACAAAATATATAACGAACAAAAGTGGACTGTCACAAAATATATAACGAATAAAAGTGGATTGTCACAAAATATATAACGAACAAATGTGGACTGTCACAAAATATATAACGAACAAATTTGGACTGTCACAAAATATATAACGAACAAAGTTAAATTGTCACAAAATATATAACAACAAAGTTGGACTGTCACAAAATATATAACGAACAAAAGTGGACTGTCACAAAATATATAACGAACAAAAGTGGACTGTCACAAAATATATAACGAACGAACAAAAGTGGACTGTCACAAAATATATAACGAACAAAAGTTGGATTGTCACAAAATATATAACGAACAAAAGTGGACTGTCACAAAATATATAACGAACAAAAGTGGATTGTCACAAAATATATAACGAAGAAAAAGGGACTGTCACAAAATATATAACGAACAAAGTTGGATTGTCACAAAATATATAACGAACAAAGTTGGAATGTCACAAAATATATAACGAACAAAGTAATATTTTCAGAAAATATATAACGAACAAAAGTGGACTGTCACAAAATATATAACGGATAACAGTGGTGTGTCACAAAATATATTACGAACAAAATAGGATTTCCACAAAATATATAACGAACAAAAGTGGACTGTCACAAAATATATAACAAACAAAGTGGACTGTCACAAAATATATAAGAAACAAAAGTGGACTGTCACAAAATATATAACGAACAAAAGAGGAGTGTCAAAATATATAACGAAAAGAAAGTGGATTGTCACAAAATATATAACGAACAAAAGTGGACTGTCACAAAATATATAACGAACAAAGGTGGATTGTCACAAAATATATAACGAACAAAAGTGGACTGTCACAAAATATATAACGAACCAAGTTAGATAGTCACAAAATATATAACGAACAAAAGTGGACTGTCACAAAATATATAACGAACAAAAGTGGACTGTCACAAAATATATAACGAACAAAGTTGGATTGTCACAAAATTTTTAACGAACAAAAGTGGACTATCACAAAATATACAACGAACAAAAGAGGACTGTCACAAAATATATAACGAACAAAAGAGGACTGTCACAAAATATATAACGAACAAAGTTGGACTGTCACAAAATATATAACGAACAAAGTTGGACTGTCACAAAATATATAACGAACAAAAGTTATTTGTCACAAGATATATAACGAACAAAAGTGGATTGTCACAAAATATATAACGAACAAAGTAAGATTTTCACAAAATATATAACGAAAAAAGTGGACTGTCACAAAATATATAACGAACAAAATTGGACTGTCACAAAATATATAACGAACAAAAAAAGTGGATTGTCACAAAATATATAACGAACAAAGTGGACTGTCACAAAATATATAACGAACAAATTTGGACTGTCACAAAATATATAACGAACAAAGTTAAATTGTCACAAAATATATAACGAACACAAAGTTGGACTGTCACAAAATATATAACGAACAAAAGTGGACTGTCACAAAATATATAACGAACAAAAGTGGATTGTCACAAAATATATAACGAACAAAAGTGGATTGTCACAAAATATATAACGAACAAAAGTGGACTGTCACAAAATATATAACGAAAAAAAGTGGACTGTCACAAAATATATAACGAACAAAGTTGGATTGTCACAAAATATATAACGAACAAAGTTGGACTGTCACAAAATATATAACGAACAAAGTGGATTGTCACAAAATATATAACGAACAAAAGTGGACTGTCACAAAATATATAACGAATAAAGTGGACTGTCACAAAATATATAACGAACAAAAGTGGATTGTCACAAAATATATAACGAACAAAAGTGGACTGTCACAAAATATATAACGAACAAAAGAGGACTGTCACAAAATATATAACGAACAAAAGTGGACTATCACAAAATATATAACAAACAAAAGTGGACTGTCACAAAATATATAACGAACAAAAAGGAGTGTCACAAAATATATAACGAACAAAAGTGGACTGTCACAAAATATATAACGAACAAAGGTGGATTGTCACAAAATATATGACGAACAAAAGTGGACTGTCACAAAATATATAACGAACAAAGTTAGATTGTCACAAAATATATCACGAACAAGAAAGAACTGTCACAAAATATATAACGAAGAAAAGTGGACTGTCACAAAATATATAACGAACAAAGTTGGATTGTCACAAAATATATAACGAACAAAAGTCAATTGTCACAAAATATATAACGAACAAAGTTGGACTGTCACAAAATATATAACGAACAAAAAGGACTGTCACAAAATATATAACGAACAAAGTTGGACTGTCACAAAATATATAACGAACAAAGTTGGATTGTCACAAAATATATAACGAACAAAAGTTATTTGTCACAAAATATATAACGAACAAAGTAGGATTGTCACAAAATATATAACGAACAAAAAGATTGTCACAAAATATATAACGAACAAAAGTTGACTGTCACAAAATATATAACGAACAAAAGTGGACTGTCACAAAATATATAACGAACAAAAAGTGGATTGTCACAAAATATATAACGAACAAAGTGGACTGTCACAAAATATATAACGAACAAAAGTAGGATTGTCACAAAATATATAACGAACAAAAGTGGACTGTCACAAAATATATAACGAACAAAAGTGGACTGTCACAAAATATATAACGAACAAAAGTGGACTGTCACAAAATATATAACGAACAAAAGTGGATTGTCACAAAATATATAACGAACAAAAGTGGACTGTCACAAAATATATAACGAACAAAGTTGGATTGTCACAAAATATATAACGAACAAAAGTGGACTGTCACAAAATATATAACGAACAAAAGAGGACTGTCACAAAATATATAACGAACAAAGTTGGATTGTCACAAAATATATAACGAAAATAAAGTGGATTGTCACAAAATATATAACGAACAAAGTTGGACTGTCACAAAATATATAACGAACAAAAGTGGACTGTCACAAAATATATAACGAACAAAAGTTGGACTGTCACAAAATATATAACGAACAAAGTTGGATTGTCACAAAATATATAACGAACAAAAGTGGACTGTCACAAAATATATAACGAACAAAAGAGGACTGTCACAAAATATATAACGAACAAAAGTGGATTGTCACAAAATATATAACGGACAAAAGTGGACTGTCACAAAATATATAACGAACAAAATAGGATTGTCACAAAATATATAACGAACAAAAGAGGACTGTCACAAAATATATAACAAACAAAGTGGACTGTCACAAAATATATAACGAACAAAAGTGGACTGTCACAAAATATATAACGAACAAAGGTGGATTGTCACAAAATATATAACGAACAAAAGTGGACTGTCACAAAATATATAACGAACAAAGTTAGATTGTCACAAAATATATAACGAACAAAAAAGAACTGTCACAAAATATATAACGAAGAAAAGTGGACTGTCACAAAATATATAACGAACAAAGTTGGATTGTCACAAAATATATAACGAACAAAAGTGGATTGTCACAAAATATATAACGAACAAAGTTGGACTGTCACAAAATATATAACGAAAAAAAGTGGACTGTCACAAAATATATAACGAACAAAGTTGGACTGTCACAAAATATATAACGAACAAAGTTGGATTGTCACAAAATATATAACGAAAAAAAGTTATTTGTCACAAAATATATAACGAAAAAAGTAGGATTGTCACAAAATATATAACGAACAAAGTAAGATTGTCACAAAATATATAACGAACAAAAGTTGACTGTCACAAAATATATAACGAACAAAATTGTACTGACAAAATATATAACGAACAAAAGTGGATTGTCACAAAATATATAACGAACAAAAGTGGACTGTCACAAAATATATAACGAACAAATTTGGACTGTCACAAAATATATAACGAACAAAGTTAAATTGTCACAAAATATATAACGAACAAAAGTTGGACTGTCACAAAATATATAACGAACAAAAGTGGACTGTCACAAAATATACCACGAACAAAAGTGGATTGTCACAAAATATATAACGAACAAAAGAAAACTGTGAAAAATATATAACGAACAAAGTTGGATTGTCACAAAATATATAACGAACAAAAGTGGACTGTCACAAAATATATAACGAACAAAAGTGGATTGTCACAAAATATATAACGAACAAAAGTGGACTGTCAAAATATATAACGAACAAAATGGATTGTCACAAAATATATAGCGAACAAAAATGTCACAAAATATATAACGAACAAAGTAATATTTTCACAAAATATATAACGAACAAAAGTGGACTGTCACAAAATATATAACGAATAAAAGTGGACTGTCACAAAATATATAACGAACAAAATAGGATGTCACAAAATATATAACGAAGAAAAGTGGACTGTCACAAAATATATAACAAACAAAAGTGGACTGTCACAAAATATATAACGAACAAAAGTGGACTGTCACAAAATATATAACGAACAAAAGTGGACTGTCACAAAATATATAACGAACAAAGTTGGACTGTCACAAAATATATCACGAACAAAGATGGACTGTCACAAAATATGTAACGAACAAAAGTGGATTGTCAAAAAATATATAACGAACAAAAGTGGACTGTCACAAAAAATATATACGAACCAAGTTAGATTGTCACAAAATATATCACGAACAAAAAAAACTGTCACAAAATATATAACGAACAAAAGTGGACTGTCACAAAATATATAACGAACAAAGTTGGATTGTCACAAAATATACCACGAACAAAAGTCAATTGTCACAAAATATATAACGAACAAAGTTGGACTGTCACAAAATATATAACGAACAAAAGAGGACTGTGAAAATATATAACGAACAAAGTTGGACTGTTACAAAATATATCACGAACAAAGTTGGACTGTTACAAAATATATAACGAACAAATAGAGGATTTGTCACAAAATATATAACGAACAACGTAGTATTGTCACAAAATATTTAACGAACAAAGTAAGATTTTCACAAAATATATAACGAAAAAAAGTTGACTGTCACAAAATATATAACGAACAAAATTGTACTGTGACAAAATATACAACGAATAAAAGTGGATTCTCACGAAATATATAACGAACAAATGTGGACTCTCACAAAATATATAACGAACGAATTTGGACTGTCACAAAATATATAACGAACAAAGTTAAATTGTCAGAAAAAATATAACACACAAAGTTCGACTGTAACAAAATATATAACGAACAAAAGTGGACTGTCACAAAATATATAACGAACAAAAGTGGATTGTTATAAAATATATGACGAACAAAAGTGGACTGTCATAAAACATATAACGAACCAAGTTAGATTGTCACAAACTATATAACGAACAAAAGAGGACTGTCACAAAATATATAACGAACAAAAGTGGATTGTCACAAAATATATAACGAACAAAAGTGGATTGTCACAAAATATATAACGAACAAAAGTGGACTGTCACAAAATATATAACGAAGAAAAAGGGACTGTCACAAAATATATAACGAACAAAGTTGGATTGTCAAAAAATATATAACGAACAAAGTTCGAATGTCACAAAATATATGACGAACAAAGTAATATTTTCAGAAAATATATCACGACCAAAAGTGGACTGTCACAAAATATATAACGGATAACAGTGGTGTGTCACAAAATATATTACGAACAAAATAGGATTCCCACAAAATATATAACGAACAAAAGAGGACTGTTAAAGTATATAACAAACATAAGTGGACTGCCACAAAATATATAACAAACAAAAGTGGACTGTCAGAAAATATATAACGAACAAAAGAGGAGTGTCAAAATATATAACAAAGAAAGTAGGATTGTCACAAAATATATAACGAACAAAAGTGGACTGTCACAAAATATATAACGAACAAAGGTGGATTGTCATAAAATACATGATGAACAAAAGTGGACTGTCACAAAACATATTACGAACCAAGTTAGATTGTCACAAAATATATCACGAACAAGAAAGAACTGTCACAAAATATATCACGAAGAAAAGTGGACTATCATAAAATATGTAACGAACAAAGTTGGATTGTCACAAAATATACCACGAACAAAAGTCAATTGTCACAAAATATATAACGAACAACGTTGGACTGTCCCAAAATATATAACGAACAAAAGAGGACTGTGAAAGATATATCACGAACAAAGTTGGACTGTTACAAAATATATAACGAACAAAGTTGGATTGTCACAAAATATATCACGAACAAAAGTTATTTGTCACAAAATATATAACGAACAACGTAGTATTGTCACAAAATATTTAACGAACAAAGTAAGATTTTCACAAAATATATAACGAAGAAAAGTTGACTGTCACAAAATATATAACGAACAAATGTGGACTCTCACAAAATATATAACGAACGAATTTGGACTGTCACAAAATATATAACGAACAAAGTTAAATTGTCAGAAAAAATATAACACACAAAGTTCGACTGTAACAAAATATATAACGAACAAAAGTGGACTGTCACAAAATATATAACGAACAAAAGTGGATTGTTATAAAATATATGACGAACAAAAGTGGACTGTCATAAAACATATAACGAACCAAGTTAGATTGTCACAAACTATATAACGAACAAAAGAGGACTGTCACAAAATATATAACGAACAAAAGTGGATTGTCACAAAATATATAACGAACAAAAGTGGATTGTCACAAAATATATAACGAAGAAAAGTGGTCTGTCACAAAATATATAACGAAGAAAAAGGGACTGTCACAAAATATATAACGAACAAAGTTGGATTGTCAAAAAATATATAACGAACAAAGTTCGAATGTCACAAAATATATGACGAACAAAGTAATATTTTCAGAAAATATATCACGACCAAAAGTGGACTGTCACAAAATATATAACGAACAAAAGTGGATTGTCACAAAATATATAACGAACAAAAGTGGATTGTCACAAAATATATAACGAACAAAAGTGGACTGTCACAAAATATATAAGAAACAAAGTTGGACTGTCACAAAATATATAACGAACAAAAGTGGACTGTCACAAAATATATAACGAACAAAAGTGGACTGTCACAAAATATATAACGAAGAAAGTTGGATTGTCACAAAATATATAACGAACAAAAGTGGACTGTCACAAAATATATAACGAACAAAAGTGGATTGTCAGAAAATATATAACGAACAAAAGTGGACTGTCACAAAACATATAACGAACCAAGTTAGATTGTCAAAAAATATATAACGAACAAGAAAGAACTGTCACAAAATATATAACGAAGAAAAGTGGACTGTCACAAAATATATAACGAACAAAGTTGGTGTCACAAAATATACCACGAACAAAAGTCAATTGTCACAAAATATATAACGAACAAAGTTGGACTGTCACAAAATATATAACGAACAAAAGAGGACTGTGAAAAATATATAACGAACAAAGTTGGACTGTCACAAAATATATAACGAACAAAGTTGGATTGTCACAAAATATATAACGAACAAAAGTTATTTGTCACAAAATATATAACGAACAAAGTGGATTGTCACAAAATATATAACGAACAAAGTAAGATTGTCACAAAATATATAACGAACAAAATATATAAAAAAGTGGACTGTCACAAAATATATAACGAACAAAAGTGGACTGTCACAAAATATATAACGAACAAAAGTGGATTGTCACAAAATATATAACGAACAAATGTGGACTGTCACAAAATATATAACGAACAAATTTGGACTGTCACAAAATATATAACGAACAAAGTTAAATTGTCACAAAATATATAACGAACAAAGTTCGACTGTCACAAAATATATAACGAACAAAAGTGGACTGTCACAAAATATATAACGAATAAAAGTGGAGTGTCACAAAATATATAACGAACAAAAGTGGACTGTCACAAAATATATAACGAACAAAGTTGGATTGTCACAAAATATATAACGAACAAAAGTGGACTGTCACAAAATATATAACGAACAAAAGTGGATTGTCACAAAATATATAACGAAGAAAAGTGGTCTGTCACAAAATATATAACGAAGAAAAGGGGACTGTCACAAAATATATAACGAACAAAGTTGGATTGTCACAAAATATATAACGAACAAAGTTGGACTGTCACAAAATATATAACGAACAAAGTGGATTTTCACAAAATATATAACGAACAAAAGTGGACTGTCACAAAATATATAACGAATAAAAGTGGACTGTCACAAAATATATAACGAACAAAATTGGACTGTCACAAAATATATAACGAACAAAAGAGGACTGTTAAAATATATAACAAATAAGTGGACTGTCACAAAATATATAACAAACAAAAGTGGACTGTCACAAAATATATAACGAACAAAGTTGGGTTGTGTCAAAATATATAACGAAGAAAAGTGGACTGTCACAAAATATATAACGAACAAAAGTGGACTGTCACAAAATATATAACGAACAAAGGTGGATTGTCACAAAATATATAATGAACAAAAGTGGACTGTCACAAAATATATAACGAACAAAAGTGGACTGTCACAAAATATATCACGAACAAAAGTGGACTGTCACAAAATATATAACGAACAAAAGTGGACTGTCACAAAATATATAACGAACAAAGTTGGATTGTCACAAAATATATCACGAACAAAAGTGGATTGTCACAAAATATATAACGAACAAAAGTGGATTGTCACAAAATATATAACGAAGAAAAGTGAATTGTCACAAAATATATAACGAACAAAGTTGGATTGTCACAAAATATATAACGAACAAAAGTGGATTGTCAAAAAATATATAACGAACAAAAGTACTGTCACAAAATATATAACGAAGAAAAGTGGACTGTCACAAAATATATAACGAATAAAAGTGGTTTGTCACAAAATATATTACGAACAAAAGTGGATTTGTCACAAAATATATAACGAACAAAAGTGGACTGTCACAAAATATATAACGAACAAAAGAGGACTGTCACAAAATATATAACGAACAAAGTTGGACTGTCACAAAATATATAACGAACAAAAATGGACTGTCACAAAATATATAACGAACAAAGTTGGTTTGTCACAAAATTTTTAACGAACAAAAGTGGACTATCACAAAATATACAACGAACAAAAGAGGACTGTCACAAAATATATAACGAACAAAAAAACTGTCACAAAATATATAACGAACAAAGTTGGATTGTCACAAAATATATAACGAACAAAGTTGGATTGTCACAAAATATATAACGAACAAAAGTGGACTGTCACAAAATATATAACGAACAAAAGTGGACTGTCACAAAATATATAACGAACAAAATAGGATTCCCACAAAATATATAACGAACAAAAGTGGACTGTCACAAAACATATAATCATCCAAGTTAGATAGTCACAAAATATATCACTAACAAAAAAAACTGTCACAAAATGTATAACGAACAAAAGTGGACTGTTACAAAATATATAACGAACAATGTTGTCTGTCACAAAATTTTTAACGAACAACGTTAAACTGTCACAAAATATATAACGAACAAAAGTGGACTGTCACAAAATATATAACGAACAATGTTGTCTGTCACAGAATATATAACAAACAAAAGTGGACTATCACAAAATATACAACGAACAAAAGAGGACTGTCACAAAATATATAACGAACAAAGTTGGATTGTCACAAAATATATAATGAACAAAGTTGGACAATCACAAAATATATATCGTACAAAGTTGGACAGTCACAAAATATATAAGAAACAAAAGTGGACTGTCACAAAATATATAACGAGCAGAAGTGGTTTGTCACAAAATATATAACGAACAAAAGTGGACTGTCACAAAATATATAACGAACAAAAGTGGACTGTCACAAAATATATAACGAACAAAAGTGGACTGTCACAAAATATATAACGAACAAAAGTGGATTATCACAAAATTTATCACGAACGAAAAAGGACTGTCACAAAATATATAACGAAGAAAGGTGGACTGTCACAAAATATATAACGATCAAATTTGGGTTGTCACAAAATATATAACGAACAAAAATCGACTGTCACAAAATATATAACGGTCAAAAGTGGATTGTCACAAAATATATGACGAACAAAAGTTTACTGTCACTAAAGATATAATGAACAAAGATAGATTCACACAAAATATATAACGAACAAAGTTGGATTGTCACAAAATATATGACGAACGAAAGTGTACTGTCACTAAACATATAACGAACAAAGATAGATTCACACAAAATATATAACGAACAAAGTTGGATTGTCACAAAATATATCACGAACAAAAGTAAACTGTCACAAAATATATAACGAAACAAAAAGTATTGTCACAAAATATATAACGAACAAAAGTTGACTGTCACAAAATATATAACGAAGAAAAGTGGACTGTCACAAAATATATAACGAATAAAAGTGGATTCTCAGAAAATATATAACGAACAAAAGTGGACTGTCACAAAATATATAACGAACAAAGTTGGACTGTCACAAAATATATAACGAATAAAGTTGGATTGCAGAAAATATATAACAAACTAAGCTGGACGGTCACAAAATATATAACGAACAAAGTTGGGTTGTCGCAAGATATATCACGAAGAAAAGTGTACTGTCACAAAATATATAACGAACAAAAGAGGACTGTCACAAAATATACAATGAACAAAATTGGATTGTCACAAAATGTATAACAAACAAAAGTGGACTATCACAAAATATATAACGAAGAAAAGTGGACTGTCACAAAATATATCACGATCAAAAGTGGAGTGTCACAAAATATATAACGAACAAAGTTTGATTGTCGCAAAATATATAAGGAAGAAAAGTTGACTGTCACAAAATATATAACGAACAAAGTTGGATTGTCACAAAATATATAACGAACAAAATTGGACCGTCACAAAATATATAACGAACAAAGTTGGATTGTCACAAAATATATAACGAACAAAGTAAGAATGTCACGAAATATATAACGAACATAAGTCGACTGTGACAAAATATATAACGAACAAAAGTGGACTCTCACAAAATATATAACCAACAAAAGGGGGTTGTCATAAAATATATAACAAACAAAAGTGGACTGTTACAAAATATATAACGAACAAAAATGACTGTCACAAAATATATAACGGAAAAAGTTGGACTGTAAAAAAATATATAACGAACAAATTTGGATTGTCACAAAATATATAACGAACAAAATGGATTGTCACAAAATATATAACAAACAAAGTTGGACTGTCACAAAATAAAACTCCACTGGTTGATTTTATTCTGTACTAGAAAATATTGTTGGTTTGACAAATAGAGCGTTTGAACATTTTAATAACTTTAAAGTATATTGAAGTACAAAACCTGAAATGATAGAATAGTTTAGTGGTCTAAAAAAACACTGCTGGCGATTTGAAGATAATCAACAATTTTACACTTCTTGCCAAAATCTTAAGGCCAATGAACATAAAGAAGAAAAAATGTATTTTGCGTTGTAGCTGGTTAAAAGTTTAAGACCATACTGAAACGAGCATTAATCGGTATACACGTAACGAAATTTAGTCATTTTTGTTCAAGCATTAGCGTTGTCAACATCTCCCACTGACATCTAATGTGTGACATTGTGTATAAACATGACAAAGGCTAAAAAGCTGACAGTTTTTAAACGTGGCAGAATTGTCGATCTGCAAAAGCAAGGTCTCTCTTAACGTGTCATCGCTGGTGAGATTGGGTGTAGTAAAATTGCTGTTGCAAATTTCTTAAAAGACCCTGAGGGATACGGAACGAGAATTTCAAGTGGTCGGTCCAAGAAAATTTCGTCGGCGTTGAGCAGGAGGATTCGACGGGTTTTTCGGCAAGTCATCAGTCGATCGTCAAACCAGATTAAGGCCCTTACGAACGCAGAATGCAGCTCAAGAACAATAAGGCAGCATCTACGAGAGAAAGGCTTTAAAAACCTTAAACGTCTTGAAAGGCCACTTCTCCTTCCACACCACGAAACAGTTCGGCTAAACTTTGCTGAGAAGCACCAAACATGTGACATAGAAACGTGGACGAAGGTTTTGTTCTCTGATGAAAAATATTTAACCTGAATGGTCCAGATGGTTTCTAACGTTACTGGCACGATAAGGATGTCCAACCGGAGACATTTTCTAAACGACATAGTGGCGGAGGTTCCATCATGATCTTGGGTGATTTCTCCTTCCATGGAACAATGGAGCTTTAGGTTATATAGGGGCGTCAAACAGCAGCTGGCTACATTGGCATGTTGGAGAGAGCATCCTTATTGACTGAAGGCCCTCGTTTGTGTGGAAATGACTGGATCTTTCAGTAGGACAACGCTGCAATCCACAATACCCTCAGAACAGAGTACTTTTTCATGGCAAATAACGTGATTTTTTTGGACTATCCAGCGTGTTCGCCCGAACTGAACCCCAAAGAAAATGTATGGGGGTGGATGGCAAGAAAAGTCTGTAGAAATGGACGTCAATACCAAACAGTGCAAGATGAAGCCATCTTCACCACTTGGAATAACATTCCAGCCAGCCTTCTGCAAACGCTTATATTGACCATGCCAAAGCGAATGTTTGAAGTTATTCGTAATAACGGTCGTGCAACTCACCACTGAGACCTCTTGTTGAGCATTTTCTGTTTAGGACTTTGTTTCAATATGGTCTTAAACTTTTGACCAGCCAGTATTTAGGCTAATTTCATAGTGTTTACATTTCTCCTACTAAATTATAAAAACGTTTTTTATTTTTATTTTCCCTTTTCTTATTTTCATCTTTTGATGCTCTACTCAAATAAGTGGTTGAGTCTAACAACACAAAATGCATATTTTTTCTTTATGTCCATTGGCCTTAAGATTTTGGCCAGCAGTGTATAAACCCTTTACAAAATACAGTAATTATAAAGAACAACAGTTTTGGGGCCCCTGAAAATAATATGTTGGGAGTCCTTCACCATTTATAAGGCCCGGCATGGCGAGATGGTACTCTGAGGGTCGCGGGATTTGAAACCACCTGACCATGCCGGGCCGCCTACAGAGCTTGTATCCACCAGGTGGATTCTTTGAAATTTCGCATAAAGCTACACGAACACATTTACGCCATTTCTAACCCTAATTTGATAGATTAAAACGAAATCAGCTACTCAACACCACACACAGCCAAGTCTTTGACTAATCTTTTACCGACAAATAGTGGGATAGACCGTAACATTATAATGGTCTCACGGCTGGAAGAGCGAGCATTTTCTCTGTGACGTAATTCAATCTCGTAACCCGCATATTGCGAGTCGAGCGCCTAACCATCAGACCATGCCAGGCCCTATTCCATTTAATAAACAGTTCATTTTTCGGAAAACATAGCTTAATAATAATAAATAGAAACACGAACGTAATTACATGAAAATTCTATCTTCAGTAATAAGAGGTACAAAAACAAACATAAAGTTAATTACATCAGAAACATGATATAATCTGTAACACATAACTGATCGATTTTCATACAAAGAGAATAGGAGAAAATGAAATAGAACAGTAGTTCATTTTAAAATACATTTAAATTAGATAGAGAACGAGTACTGTTTAGGTTTAATTTTATTTTAAAATATTTCATTGTGAACTATTTTATTTGCTTTACATACCTTTCACTTTCTTTTGTTCGTACCTTTTTATTCAACTTCTTTGCTTACTCGGGTTCGCGCCCGCGTCGCGCTAAACATGCTCGCCCTCCCAGCCGTGGGGGTGCATAATGTGACGGTCAATCCCACTATTCGTTGGTAAAAGAGTAGCCCAAGAATTGGCGGTGGGTGGTGATGACTAGCTGCCTTCCCTCTAGTCTTACACTGCTAAATTAGGGACGGCTAGCACAGATAGCCCTCGAGTAGCTTTGTGCGAAATTCCAAAACAAACAAACAAACAATCTTTGCTTACTATTTATTACAGACTAGCTGGGGTACCCGACTTCTGGACGTAAATTATGTATATATTTTCACGATTATTGAAAGGTTATCTTAGGAGGTGAAAATTTGATTCCCTTGTACGTAATTTTAAACAAACAAAAACTGCAAAAGAGAAAATATGAAACCGCAATTTTGCACATATCTCCTTATTGACCAACTGAACATCCATACCAAATTTGGTGAAGATCCATCTAAAGTGGTCGTAGCTGTAGCAAAAGATATAAAAACGCTCACAAAAAAATAAGCAAGACGCAAACTTAATAAATTTGTGTGTCCCCCTATATGGACCTCCACACCAATTTTAGTAAAGATCCATTTTAGACCTTGCGAAATAGTTACATGAACATACAGCACGTACTACTGTTATATTTATATAGATTAATCACACTTCTGGTGTAATTACTATTATGTTTGTTTTTACCGTTAGATGAGTAAAGTTAAAATTTTGAAGATTCCGAAACGTTTAATAAACGTTTTGCGTAATGAAGCTTATATTTGGTATTATTTGAAATTTCCGTTTCTTTTTTAATTTCGCACAAAGATACACAAGGGCTATCTATGCTTGTTTGTTTGTTTTGGAATTTCGCACAAAGCTACTCGAGGGCTATCTGTGCTAGCCGTCCCTAATTTAGTAGTGTAAGACTAGAGGGAAGGCAGCTAATCATCACCACCCACCGCCAACTCTTGGGCTACTCTTTTACCAACGAATAGTGGGATTGACCGTCACATTATAACGTTCCCATGACTGAAATGGCAAGCATGTTTGGTGCGACGCGGGCGCGAACCCGCGACCCTCGGATTACGAGTCGCACGCCTTACGCGCTCGGCCATGCCAGGCCACTGCTATCTATCTATGCTAGCCGTTCCTAATTTAGCAGTATAAGACTAGAGGGAAGGCAGTTAGTCATCACCACTCACCGCCGACTCTTGGGCTACTCTTTTACCAACGAATAGTGGGATTGACCGTCACATTATAACGTTCCCATGACTGAAATGGCAAGCATGTTTGGTGCGACGGGGAATCGAACCCACGACCATCGGATTACGAGTCGAAAGCCTTAACTCACCTTGCCATGCTGGACCGTTTTCCGTACAGACGAGTAGATAGGCCACGTAAATGTAGATTTCGTAAGAGTGATAGGACATAAAACCTTCTTATAATCTTGAAAAACTTCCTATTTCATGTGCCTAACAATAGATGGCATATAAAATTAAATGCCTGGATTCTCATTTTCTCTTTTTTACTATTCCTTATTTCTTTTGGACCCCAGTGGCATAGCGGTATGTCTACGGACTGACACTATTAGAAAACTGGTTTCGATACCGGGAGTGGCCAGAGCATAGATAGCCAATTGTGTAGCTTTGTGCGTAGTTACAAACAATCAACCTTATTTTCTGTGACATATTCCTCGATGGGATAGCGTTAAGATTACGAGCATACAACACTAAAAGCTAAGGTTCGATTGCCTGCAGTGGACACAGCAAAGAGACAGTAGTGGCTTTGTTCTAATAAATCTTTATTGCACAAAATATTCTTCAGTGTTTCTTGTTTGAGGATATTACGCTTAACAATATACTTTGGTAATAGTATAAATCCCTACCAAGCAGTAATCTTACTTGTTCCTAAAAGCAACTTTGTACAATGGGCTATCTGTTTTGTGCTCACGTCGAGTATTGAAGTGTGATATTTACCATTATAAGCCCTCACACTTAACCAGTAAACCACTAGGGACCTTTACAGGATTAATTAGCTTTCTCTTTACCTATGAGCTTTTAATTATTTAAATCCTTCTTAAACCAAAAAGTTCACCCTCTTTAATCAACCAGCACCATAAACAGCAGAATGTTGTCTTATTATGAAATATATGCCAGTAGTGATTCAGGAAAAACAGACATTTTAATAGCTTCATTAACTAACGAATCTTGTGCGAGCAGAATTTTGTTACATACAATGGAAATCGTAGCGTTTCAGCGGAAAATTCTGAAAATAGTGATAGTTCGAAAAGACTTTTACGTCGGAAAAATTTTAAATGGTGATGGTTACTTAATATTTTTACTTAGAATACAATGAAAATAGTGATTCTTAGAAAAGAATTTTACTTAGGAAACAATAAAATGGTGGTGTTTACAGAATAATTTTACTTAGAATACAATGAAAATAGTTATGGTTTGTGCAATGTTTTTCTCAGAAAGAGTAAAAATCATTTGGCTTAGAAAACAATGAAAATAACAGTAATATGTTGGACAAAGATTTTGTGAGGAATAGTGAAAATAATGATTTGATTTGAAACGTGTTTCGAAACATTAAAAACACTGGTAGTTTAAGTGAAATTTTGTGAAAGCAATGAAATTAGAGGTACCTTATGTGAAACTGTGTTATGGTCAATCGGTCTGTTTAAAGGTACCTTATGTGAAATTGTGTTATGGTCAATCGGCCTGCCTAGAGGTATCTTATGTGAAATTGTGTTATGGTCAATCTGTCTGCTTAGAGGTACCTTATGCGAAATTGTGTTATGGTCAATTGGTTTGCTTAGAGGTATCTTATGTGAAATTGTGTTATGGTCAATCGGTCTGCTTAGAGGTACCTTACGTGAAATTGTGTTATGGTCAATCGATCTGCTTAGAGGTACCTTACGTGAAATTGTGTTATGGTCAATCTGTCTGTTTAGAGGTACCTTACGTGAAATTGTGTTATGGTCAATCGGTCTGCTTAGAGGTACCTTACGTGAAATTGTGTTAGGGTCAATCGGTCTGCTTAGAGGTACCTTATGTGAACTTGTGTTATGGTCAATCGGTCTGCTTAGAGGTACCTTATGTGAAATTGTGCTATGGTCAATCGGTCTGCTTAGAGGTACCTTATGTGAAATTGTGTTGTGGTCAATCGGTCTACTTAGAGGTACCTTACGTGAAATTGTGTTATGGTCAATCGGTCTGCTTAGAGGTACCTTATGTGAAATTGTGTTATGGTCAATCGATCTGCGTTTTGCAATATAACAATGGAGAGAATGATTTTTGGGTAAAATTCGACTACAAAACATTGACTTCAATTTGTGTAAGTTGAGTTTTTCTACCGAATGTTGACGATAGTGGTGATTCGGGTGAACGTTTTTTTTTTAAATATTAGTAATATAATCGGTAACAGATATTTGACCAAATTTACGATTATTTCTCTAACTGTGAATTTTTTTCAATTTAGTGGAAATCAAAAGTTATCTATACTTCTCTTCCATCAGTTGGATGAAAATAACCTGACATCAGATAGGCTATTTCCAACATGTAAACGTAATTACGAAGAAAATACGAGTAATATCTGCTTCCGTATTCTTAGAGATTTCGTCACCTTTCTAGGAGTACACCCTATGACACTACCATTACCGGCCCGGCACGGCCAGGTGGGTTAAGGCGCTCGACTTATAATATGAGGGTCGCGGTTTCGAATCCCCATCGCACCAAACATGCTCGCCCTTTCAGCCGTGGGAGCATTATAATGTGACGGTCAATCCCACTATTTATTGGTAAAAGAGTAGCCCAAGAGTTGGCGGTGGGTGGTGAGGACTAGCTGCCTTCCCTCTAGTCTTACACTGCTAAATTATGGAAGGCTAGTGCAGATAGCCCTTGAGAAGCTTTGAGCGAAATTCAAATTCAAAACAAACACACTATCATTACTATAAGAAACTTTAAACGGTTCATCGCTCTCTGTCAGATTGGGTGGACGTAGCTAATGGTTAACGGTTCCGGGCTGCGGAACGCAAGGCCCAAAGTTTGCATTTGAACACACTCCACAAGTTAAAGTATTATGTATAATAAAGATAACAGTTAACACTATTGCTCAGTTCAAGGTCAGCACTTTGTGATGGTGAGTGTCTATTAACCTTCTCCATTCACTTTGATCAGTAGTTCAACACTAGAAACGTCTATACCTAAAACACTGTTCTATCATTACACAGATAATCTTTACAAGAACTACGTTTTCTCCTTTGTCTAATTAATTAAAATATTTATTGAAAGCTGGCATCTTCAGAACGTTCTTTCCCCCATTTTGTTATAGGATAAACATCAACATGATATAATAAAATAATAATATAATATAATAAAATATTTTTAAAACAGAAGCTGAAATTCTGTGTCATCGTAAAAAACGTAAAAAATGTTTACCTGAAAAAATAGAGATTATTATTCATATGTTACACCACTGAAAATCTAGAAATAATACTATATTATTATTTTATTATAATATAAAAGTGATAAAATACAAAGAACCAGCCCTCCTTCTTGCGTTATTTATTTACAATTTATTGTAACTGTGATGTAGAAAAATAAGTTTTTTGTTTTTTTTATTTGTTTTTGAATTTCGCACAAAGCTACTCGAGGGCTATCTGTGCTAGCCGTCCCTAATTTAGCAGTGTAAGACTAGAGGGAAGGCAGCTAGTCGTCACCACCCACCGCCAACTCTTGGGCTACTCTTTTACAAACGAATAGTGGGATTGATCGTAACATTATAACGCCCACACGGCTGAAAGAGCGAGCATGTTTGGCGCGGCGGGGATGCAAACCCGCGATCCTCAGATTACGAGTCGCACGCCTTAACACGCTTGGCCATGCCGGGCCTAGAAAAATAAGTAGGAACCAATTCCCTCATTCCATGTTATATCTTTTGTTTTACTGTGATATTGTTGTACAAAAATAAGTAGAAACCAACCACTTGCCATGCGTTTCGTTGAAACATAGTAGTACTGAAATTTTAAGAATGCACCATTCATCCCATGTTATTTCTTTCCGTTTTATTATAGCGTTGTTGTACAAAAGTAAGTAGGACTAGTCTAATTATTCCATGTTATTTCGTTGTGATGTTTCTAACACATTATAACGAAGAATAAGAAATAATGAACAGCTATTAATTTCTGTGCTATTTCCTTGGGGGGGATCTAAGGTTACAAATCACATTTGAAGATCGCTTGGCCTGCGTTTCACTAGTTATAAGGGAACCTAACAGTATTGTGAATAAACATATACAATACAATATAATTGCATGAATGTGAATTTTGAGAACGTTTTGCTAAAAGTACATTTTCTTGTGGATAGTCTAGCCTGCTCTGCAAGTTAATTAACTTTTCTAAGTTGTTTGATTTTTACATAAAGATAGGTAATACCTTTTATTTCATGGTTTAAACGAAGTTTCGGTTATGTTTTGCGCCTTTATAGTGGAGTTAGTCGCCCGTGAGACTTGATAGTAAGTTTAAGGAGTGGAAAGATTTGGATGTATTAAATATCAGTATTGATATCTGTTGTGTAAAACAGAAGGGAGAAAACAAGAATTCATTAAATACATTAAATATTTTACCTACACTCATTAATTACGTTGTTTGTCCTGATAAGTAGCTGGTCTTAAATATCGTTCGTTACCCATGCGATATTAAGTAAATTTATTTGACTACAGCAGCTTAAAACACTAGTTGCATACAGCATATTAGTTTAAAAGATTAGTTTTATATGACTATAATAATATAAAACATTGAAATTAATAATTATAGTATCGTAAAACACTGTATTTATACGATTATAGCAGTGCAAACCGTTGTATTTATACGATTATAGCAGTGTAAACCACTGTATTTATATGATTATAGTAGTGTAAACCAGTGTATTTATATGATTATAGCAGTGTAAACCACTGTATTTATATGATTATAGTAGTGTAAACCAGTGTATTTATATGATTATAGTAGTGTAAACCGTTGTATTTATACGATTATAGCAGTGTAAACCACTGTATTTATATGATTATAGTAGTGTAACCCAGTGTATTTGTATGATTATAGCAGTGTAAACCACTGTATTTATATGATTATAGTATGTGTAAACCAGTGTATTTATATGATTATAGTAGTGTAAACCGTTGTATTTATACGATTATAGCAGTGTAAACCACTGTATTTATATGATTATAGTAGTGTAAACCAGTGTATTTATATGATTATCGCAGTGTAAACCACTGTATTTATATGATTATAGTAGTGTAAACCGTTGTATTTATACGATTATAGCAGTGTAAACCACTGTATTTATATGATTATAGTAGTGTAAACCAGTGTATTTATATGATTATCGCAGTGTAAACCAGTGTATTTATATGATTATAGTAGTGTAAACCGTTGTATTTATACGATTATAGCAGTGTAAACCGTTGTATTTATACGATTATAGCAGTGTAAACCACTGTATTTATATGATTATAGTAGTGTAAACCAGTGTATTTATATGATTATAGCAGTGTAAACCACTGTATTTATATGATTATAGTAGTGTAAACCAGTGTATTTATATGATTATAGTAGTGTAAACCGTTGTATTTATACGATTATAGCAGTGTAAACCACTGTATTTATATGATTATAGTAGTGTAAACCAGTGTATTTATATGATTATAGCAGTGTAAACCACTGTATTTATATGATTATGGTAGTGTGAACCATTTACTAACTCTTACCAGAAGTGGGTGTTTTTGTTTGTTTTTTATAGCAAAGCCACAGAAGGCCATCTGCTGAGTCCACCGAAGAGTTGTTACGAGGTGGTATTAAAACAAGTGGTTAAGGCCTTCTTTAAATCTTTGTAACGATACGATCGTACATCTTTCTTAATTTTATGATTATTTTCTTTTTTATATATTGATAGCTTTTGTAAACTTTCTTTGTATTTTGTTACTGTTGCTAGAATTTCAATCGGCATGTGTCCAAAAGAGGAAATGAAAGATGTGATAGATGGAGTAATGTTTCACGGAAGACATTTCTGTCTTTCCCAGTTATGGAGTTAGTTTTGGCTAGTTCTAGTGTGAAAAGATATTTTTGTTTATCACATATATATCACCGTACACAGTACGTTTCAGTTGATAAGTCACGTTCTTCAGTACCATTTTATTTGGTTTGGGTTTTGTTTTTCGTTACAAGTGGCTAAGTCATAAAGTAGAATTAACATTAAAGGTTTTTTCTTCAGAGTTTTCTGGTTTCCTATGGGAACTGAAGATTGTTGGATGGCCTGTTGTAGTTTAGATATTGGTATGTTGATGATATATGACAAAGCAAATATTGTTGAGGATTATGTCTGTCGTTTTCTTGAGGAGTGCAGATTTTGTCCCATAATTTCTTATGACAGAATATGTAAAATGTCAAGGTTAGCCATTTTGGGAAAGCAGAATTTTATAATCTATATGGCTTCTTCGTTTGAACAATTCCTTTTTTTAGCTTTTCTCCTGTTATTTGCTTCGAATTATGTGCAGCTTAGCGCTAAAAGGAGAGCTTTTGAGAGTTTTTGTTCTTTATATCCAAACTTAAATTTTCTGTTCTTAAAGTTATGTTTAAAATGTTAAATTTATATTTCTCTAAAATATTCCAATGCTAATTTCAGAGGCGTCGCTAGGCTATTAGTGTTGTTGTAATAGTGTTTCTGTTGTAGTTGTTAGGAAAATGTTTGTATTGGTGTTACTGTAATTATGATTTTGTTTACTTTTTTGTGATGTTGTTATTCTTGTGAAAATGTTTGTGTTGGTGTTACTGTAATTATGATTTTGTTTACTTTTTTGTGATGTTGTTATTCTTGTGAAAATGTTTGTGTTGGTGTTACTGTAATTATGATTTTGTTTACTTTTTTGTGATGTTGTTATGCGATGATATTTCTTTTGGCGTTGCCATGATGTTACTATTAACTTTGTTAAGATGATGTAAAGTTAGAAATGATAAATTAAGCTAAATAATTATTTATAAATAAAGCATTTAAATATTTATTAAAATGTTGATTCTGTGGATGTGTAACGCAAAACTGCAAGATAAAAATATCAGTACTGTTTTTTACAGTCAGTAATATACTTTTCACCTCGATATAATATTTTATAACGGTTTAAAAATTTTGAATAGATTAATGTTTAATTATTATTTTCCGTCACCACAATCTTGTTAGGAACCAGTACTGCTTATTGCTGTAAGAATTTTATTTACGATGATGTAAGTACTAAAAAGACATTTAGGAGAACGCGACACTTCTATTGAAAAAACAACAACAAACGATTAACAATATTTTGACTCACGAATGACGTTTCTTTGTCTAAAGTCAAAGTCGCCTTAAAACTGAAGTACAACGTAGAGAACATATGACTAGAACGTCTAAACAAGAAAAACTAATAATGAGCCAAACAATAGAACTAAAGTCTCGGCCTCTCACGAATATAAGCGGTGAGAATGAGAGTATGACATAGTAAACAGAAAAGTAGATTATGTGTATAAGATAACGTTTATATCAGTAACAATGCTTTCACCATTTTTTAACAATTGATGCACCTAAACGTTAAAATTATTTTATCTTTTTAAAACTGTTAGCACGACTCCAAAGTTGTGTTGTTTTTTGGTACTAACGTCACTGTATATCGATCCAAATTTGTAAAATTTCAGTTGTTAAATCACAGCTCCACTCACATTTATAGTTCTAGATGTTATTTGCTAACATCTTAAAAATAAAACTGACATTTATTTCTGATAACATTCCACCTAAACTGTCAAGAAGCATTTTATTTTATGTGTATGTGTGTTAGGCTTAGTGTAGAACCTCCCATACACGGAGAGAGTTGTTATGTGTGTGTTAGGCTTAACCAATAGTCTCCCATATACAGAGAAAGGATTGTTCTATTCGACGTTTTAGTTTTTTTTCTTTCACAGCAAATGTCAAATAATTATCTCATGTTAGATGTTATTTAAAACTAAAATATTCTTCTGTAAATCTTGTATTTCAATCTCCTGAGAGAGCTAAACAAACTTTGCAATATTTGTTTTCTTCCAGACTTCTGTTGAAGACTTAATCAGTATGACATAATTCCAGAAGCTTGTCTATATTATCAGACACCGAGCTGTGGGAATCTCATATATAAACCTCATCGAGAACTCTTCACTCATCATAGATTACTACAATAAACCCCTCTCTCTCGAGGCTAAGTGTAACAATAGATACCGCCACGCAGACGGTCCTTTGAACGTCTGTCCGATCTTCTCTTAAGTGTGTTTCCAAATCCCGCCAAAACTAATCATCTTAAAGTATCACACTAGGCCTAAACAAAGGTTTATAACTAAGATTAGTGGTTGTTTATTTCCAAATCTGATAATTAAACTAGAAAACAAGTTAAATTAATCATTCAACACAATATTTTTTTTCTGTGTTCGTGTGCTTCTAAAGAAAAGGAAGTGTTGGAAAGATAATTCTATTTGAATTTACAATTTTATTTTAAATACATTTTGAAACAAAACGAAGAGTTTAACAGAGCGAGCAACAGACAATACCGATACAGTTCTCTGCTCTGTTGTTCTGATGAATGTTATGAAATTAAGTGCACATGAAGCTAGCTGTACGAAACATCAACAGTAAACTCTGGAATCACCGAATAAAGAAACAAAACTCCAAAAGAAAAATGCAATGATACTCATTGCAGTGTTGTGCGTCCTAAAGTACAAAACATGTTGTATAACTTGTCACTAATTCAACAAATTTAAGCCTACAGTTAAAAAGTGTGTGTTTTCTTACAGCAAAGTCACATCAGGCTATCTGCTGAGTCCACTGAGAGGAATCGAACCCTTGATTTTAGCGTTGTAAATCCGTAGAGTTACCACTTAAAAAATCCAACGATAATATATCATATTAAGCATATTTATTTTTGTGATGTATTTCAGACATTATTGAATACAATATAAATATAATAAGCAGCATTGTCTATTGTATGTCCGTGTAACTACTCTGTAATGTGTGGATGGATTTTCACCAAAATTGTATTCATTAGGTCTATATAGGGATACACAGAAATGTTCATTTTTATTTTGTGTTTTGCAATTGTTTATGAGTGTTTTTCTACAATTACATATGATGGAAACTATTTTCATGTTCTAAGGTAACCTTTCATTAATTTATAACTTACATAACTTCCGTCCAGGGGAAGGGTACTCCAGATATTTACTAAATATGATTTTTCGAATACCTATGTTTAAATCATGTACTGCTGACGACGTTATATCGATAAACGAATGAAGAAATGACACGTAATTTTTCTTCTTCTATGTCTGTCCTCTGAAAGGTTGGTCGTTTTTAAAATATGCGTTCTATATCAAATCAGGTAAATAACATTAAATATAATATTAGTCCACGAACTGTGAAATAATAAAACCAAAAACATTGATGTCTTTTTGTCTAGGTACCTATAAGCTAAATGTATATCTTTCTTTTATGGAAAATATATATGTAATTCATTGAAATCAATTTATAAGTGAGTTTTTAGCAATGGTCTGTTCAATAGTTTTTGATACGAAAGCGCAAACACACAGATTTTAGATATTTAGGTGACTAAAGAATTCAAAGAGTTAACTATGTTTCATTGCTCTATTTTCAAACTAACTCCGTCACGTTCTCACACTGAATCAAAGTAATAACCGATCTATTATCAGTTGGAAAAAGAACTGATACTATGTTGAGTCGGCTTTACTTATCGCAAAGGTTGTACGTGATTATTTCACTCTTGAACATTATTGGTCAATAACTAAGTGTCCGTTATCAGGACATACAATACTGTGTTGCTTGAAAATGTTGAAAAGTTCTGTTCCGTATAATCTGTAGAAAACGTCAACAGAATTTTCACATTTCGTGTTCCTCTTCTTAGATGGCCGTAGTAAGTAGGAACTTTCGTGATGACGAGAAACCCACTTAAAGTAAAAATGTATTCTCAAGACGGCTGGTACGGGTACTAAAACTTTAATTAAAATAAAGTACAGAACAACCTTTCGACCTTCATAGACCTTGAGAATACAAGTAGGAACTTTCTTGTATTCATACCAATCATTAGGTGAATCACATGTATTTTCTATAAAAAGATCTGCGTAAACAAAAGTTCGTAATATATATGTATATCTTTCTCGTCCTATTTTATCAGAGATTGTGGATACTTTGCATGTTTTCGGTGTGTCTGATATAATTCAAATAAATATTAAGTAGCTAAACCACATTCTTCCAATAATTCACTAAGTAACACATTCATTCAAGGGCCCATCTGACTCGCGTTATATATCTGGCTCAACCGTTTTCTCAAGTTTTAAGAAGGTTCTTTCGATTTCCTTTCGGGAGCCCGACATGGCCAAATGGGTTAAAACGTTCGACTCGTAATCTGAGAGTCACGGGTTAGAATCCCCGTCATACTAAACACGCTTACACTTTAAGCCGTTGGGACGTTATAATGTGACAGTCAATCCCACTATTCGTTGGTTAAAGAGTACTCCAAGAGCTGGCGATGGGCGGTGACTGCTTGCTGCCTTTCCTCTAGTATTGCACTGCTAAACTAGAGACGACTAGAGCAGATAGCCCTCGTGTAGCTTTTCCCGAAATTCAAAAAAAAGAAAAACACAAATTTGGCCATTACAATTTCCCCCTTTAATACTTAATGCCTTAGTGTTAACATCTTGATATCTGATGATCAAAAGGTCAGCATTAGTGCTAACCTCTTGATATCTGATGATCAAAAGGTCAGCCTTAGTACTAACCTCTTGATATCTGATGATCAAAAGGTCAGCCTTAGTACTAACCTCTTGATATCTGATGATCAAAAGGTCAAGTCTTTTAGCATTCCGTTATCGATTCATAACTGATTCAATATATCTCTCTTATCAGTTCGAATGGCAGAACTGATTCATAATTGATTCAATATATCTCTCTTATCAGTTCGAATGGCAGAACTGATTCATAACTGATTCAATATATCTCTCTTATCAGTTCGAATGGCAGAACTGATTCATAACCGATTCAACGTATCTCTTTTATCAGTTCGAATGACAGAACTGATTCAATATATCTCTCTTAATTGTATTAACTCTCAGTAAAATACAACTAGTAATCATTTTAAGTAATGGTGAAGTATAAGTACTAACCATAGTAACCAGTTACTATAACTAGTAACTGTTGGTGAAGTATAACTACTAACCATAGTAACCAGTTACTATAACTAGTAACTGTTGGTGAAGTATAACTACTAACCACAGTAACCAGTTACTATAACTAGTAACTGTTGGTGAAGTATAACTACTAACCACAGTAACCAGTTACTATAACTAGTAACTGTTGGTGAAGTATAATTACTAACCATAGTAACCAGTTACTATAACTAGTAACTGTTGGTGAAGTATAACTACTAACCATAGTAACCAGTTACTATAACTAGTAACTGTTGGTGAAGTATAACTACTAACCACAGTAACCAGTTACTATAACTAGTAACTGTTGGTGAAGTATAACTACTAACCACAGTAACCAGTTACTATAACTAGTAACTGTTGGTGAAGTATAACTATTAAACATAATAACCAGTTACTATAACTAGTAACTGTTGGTGAAGTATAACTATTAAACATAGTAACCAGTTACTATAACTAGTAACTGTTGGTGAAGTATAACTATTAAACATAGTAACCAGTTACTATAACTAGTAACTGTTGGTGAAGTATAACTACTAACCACAGTAACCAGTTACTATAACTAGTAACTGTTGGTGAAGTATAACTACTAACCACAGTAACCAGTTATTATAACTAGTAACTGTTGGTGAAGTATAACTACTAACCACAGTAACTAGTTACTATAACTAGTAACTGTTGGTGAAGTATAACTACTAACCACAGTAACCAGTTACTATAACTAGTAACTGTTGGTGAAGTATAACTACTAACCACAGTAACCAGTTACTATAACTAGTAACTGTTGGTGAAGTATAACTACTAACCACAGTAACCAGTTACTATAACTAGTAACTGTTGGTGAAGTATAACTACTAACCACAGTAACCAGTTACTATAACTAGTAACTGTTGGTGAAGTATAATTACTAACCATAGTAACCAGTTACTATAACTAGTAACTGTTGGTGAAGTATAACTACTAACCACAGTAACCAGTTACTATAACTAGTAACTGTTGGTGAAGTATAACTACTAACCACAGTAACCAGTTACTATAACTAGTAACTGTTGGTGAAGTATAACTACTAACCACAGTAACCAGTTACTATAACTAGTAACTGTTGGTGAAGTATAACTACTAACCACAGTAACCAGTTACTATAACTAGTAACTGTTGGTGAAGTATAACTACTAACCACAGTAACCAGTTACTATAACTAGTAACTGTTGGTGAAGTATAACTACTAACCACAGTAACCAGTTACTATAACTAGTAACTGTTGGTGAAGTATAACTACTAACCACAGTAACCAGTTACTATAACTAGTAACTGTTGGTGAAGTATAACTACTAACCACAGTAACCAGTTACTATAACTAGTAACTGTTGGTGAAGTATAACTACTAACCACAGTAACCAGTTACTATAACTAGTAACTGTTGGTGAAGTATAACTACTAACCACAGTAACCAGTTACTATAACTAGTAACTGTTGGTGAAGTATAACTACTAACCACAGTAACCAGTTACTATAACTAGTAACTGTTGGTGAAGTATAACTACTAACCACAGTAACCAGTTACTATAACTAGTAACTGTTGGTGAAGTATAACTACTAACCACAGTAACCAGTTACTATAACTAGTAACTGTTGGTGAAGTATAACTACTAACCACAGTAACCAGTTACTATAACTAGTAACTGTTGGTGAAGTATAACTACTAACCACAGTAACCAGTTACTATAACTAGTAACTGTTGGTGAAGTATAACTACTAACCACAGTAACCAGTTACTATAACTAGTAACTGTTGGTGAAGTATAACTACTAACCACAGTAACCAGTTACTATAACTAGTAACTGTTGGTGAAGTATAACTACTAACCACAGTAACCAGTTACTATAACTAGTAACTGTTGGTGAAGTATAACTACTAACCACAGTAACCAGTTACTATAACTAGTAACTGTTGGTGAAGTATAACTACTAACCACAGTAACCAGTTACTATAACTAGTAACTGTTGGTGAAGTATAACTACTAACCACAGTAACCAGTTACTATAACTAGTAACTGTTGGTGAAGTATAACTACTAACCACAGTAACCAGTTACTATAACTAGTAACTGTTGGTGAAGTATAACTACTAACCACAGTAACCAGTTACTATAACTAGTAACTGTTGGTGAAGTATAACTACTAACCACAGTAACCAGTTACTATAACTAGTAACTGTTGGTGAAGTATAACTACTAACCACAGTAACCAGTTACTATAACTAGTAACTGTTGGTGAAGTATAACTATTAACCACAGTAACCAGTTACTATAACTAGTAACTGTTGGTGAAGTATAACTACTAACCACAGTAACCAGTTACTATAACTAGTAACTGTTGGTGAAGTATAACTACTAACCACAGTAACCAGTTACTATAACTAGTAACTGTTGGTGAAGTATAACTACTAACCACAGTAACCAGTTACTATAACTAGTAACTGTTGGTGAAGTATAACTACTAACCACAGTAACCAGTTACTATAACTAGTAACTGTTGGTGAAGTATAACTACTAACCACAGTAACCAGTTACTATAACTAGTAACTGTTGGTGAAGTATAACTACTAACCACAGTAACCAGTTACTATAACTAGTAACTGTTGGTGAAGTATAACTACTAACCACAGTAACCAGTTACTATAACTAGTAACTGTTGGTGAAGTATAACTACTAACCACAGTAACCAGTTACTATAACTAGTAACTGTTGGTGAAGTATAACTACTAACCACAGTAACCAGTTACTATAACTAGTAACTGTTGGTGAAGTATAACTACTAACCATAGTAACCAGTTACTATAACTAGTAACTGTTGGTGAAGTATAACTACTAACCACAGTAACCAGTTACTATAACTAGTAACTGTTGGTGAAGTATAACTACTAACCACAGTAACCAGTTACTATAACTAGTAACTGTTGGTGAAGTATAACTACTAACCACAGTAACCAGTTACTATAACTAGTAACTGTTGGTGAAGTAAACTATAACCATAGTAACCAGTTACTATAACTAGTAACTGTGGTGAAGTATAACTATTAAACATAGTAACCAGTTACTATAACTAGTAACTGTTGGTGAAGTATAACTACTAGTAACCAACTATAATAGTAACCAGTTACTATAACTAGTAACTGTTGGTGAAGTATAACTACTAACCATAGTAACCAGTTACTATAACTAGTAACTGTTGGTGAAGTATAACTACTAACCACAGTAACCAGTTACTATAACTAGTAACTGTTGGTGAAGTATAACTACTAACCACAGTAACCAGTTACTATAACTAGTAACTGTTGGTGAAGTATAACTACTAACCCAGTAACCAGTTACTATAACTAGTAACTGTTGGTGAAGTATAACTACTAACCACAGTAACCAGTATAACTATAAACAGTAACCAGTTACTATAACTAACTGTTGGTGAAGTATAACTACTAACCACAGTAACCAGTGTAACTGTTGGTGAAGTATAACTACTAACCACAGTAACCAGTTACTATAACTAGTAACTGTTGGTGAAGTATAACTACTAACCACAGTAACCAGTTACTATAACTAGTAACTGTTGGTGAAGTATAACTACTAACCACAGTAACCAGTTACTATAACTAGTAACTGTTGGTGAAGTATAACTACTAACCACAGTAACCAGTTACTATAACTAGTAACTGTTGGTGAAGTATAACTACTAACCACAGTAACCAGTTACTATAACTAGTAACTGTTGGTGAAGTATAACTACTAACCACAGTAACCAGTTACTATAACTAGTAACTGTTGGTGAAGTATAACTACTAACCACAGTAACCAGTTACTATAACTAGTAACTGTTGGTAAAGTATAACTACTAACCACAGTAACCAGTTACTATAACTAGTAACTGTTGGTAAAGTATAACTACTAACCACAGTAACCAGTTACTATAACTAGTAACTGTTGGTGAAGTATAACTACTAACCACAGTAACCAGTTACTATAACTAGTAACTGTTGGTGAAGTATAACTATTAAACATAGTAACCAGTTACTATAACTAGTAACTGTTGGTGAAGTATAACTACTAACCATAGTAACCAGTTACTATAACGAGTAACTGTTGGTGAAGTATAACTATTAAACATAGTAACCAGTTACTATAACTAGTAACCGTTGGTGAAGTATAACTATTAACCACAGTAACCAGTTACTATAACTAGTAACTGTTGGTGAAGTATGACTACTAACCACAGTAACCAGTTACTATAACTAGTAACTGTTGGTGAAGTATAACTACTAACCATAGTAAACAGTTACTATATATAACTAGTAACTGTTGGTGAAGTATAACTACTAACCACAGTAACCAGTTACTATAACTAGTAACTGTTGGTGAAGTATAACTACTAACCATAGTAACCAGTTACTATAACTAGTAACTGTTGGTGAAGTATAACTATTAAACATAGTAACCAGTTACTATAACTAGTAACCGTTGGTGAAGTATAACTAATAACCATGTTAACTCTTGGTAAAGTATAACTATTAAATCTAATATTCTTGCTTGTCGTTAACTATGAAACGCTTGCTTGTTTTTCTCTAGTTAAATCTCTAAGCTGTACATCGGGCTTTCTATGCTATTCCCACCATGGTTATTGAAACAGTTTTTAACGTCGTAAGTCCAACTATGGAATGCCAATTATTTAATCAGTTAGTGGACCAAATTTTGTTAAGGAACCTAAATTCAGACAATGTGTAAGAATGAAGAGCCGTTAGTTCCAAGTACTGTGGCACACGAGTGTTTCCATCCTCCTTAAGACGTTACTTATCGGATTTCAATACCTGCGGTAAACAGATTACAGATAATATTTTGCGCTTAATAACAACCAAATTGTAATAAGTACTTTTTCTCAAAAGTTTAATGAAACATTCTGCTTTAATGTTTTGTTTTGTTTTTTCAGATTTTCATTCGAGTTACCGAGTGCTCGTGGTGGCTCGCTTTAACGTCATATCTTGCATCTGGAAGGAGAATGTGTGAAATGACGATCTGATTTATTCTTCCACTTATCCATTTTCTCAATACTACGACAAAACTTTGGATTTATGATAAGTACGTTATATTAAAATGATATTTTAGCCTCACCATGTCGTTACTGACCTATGGCCCGGCATGGCCAAGCTTGTTAACGTGTGCGATTCGTAATCTGAGGTTCGCGGGTTCGCATCCCTGTCGCGCCAAACATGCTTGCCCTTTCAGCCGTGGGGGCGTTATAATGTGACGGTCAATCCAACTATTCGTTGGTAAAAGAGTAGCCCAACAGTTGGCGGTGTGTGGTGATGACTAGCTGCCTTCCTTCTAGTCTTACACTGCTAAATTAGGGTCGGCTAGCACAGATAGCCCTCGAGTAGCTTTGTGCGAAATTCAAAAACAAAAACAAACTTATCGTTACGGACCACAGTCCAACGTTCGGTCATGCTCTGTCCGACACCCGTGCATCTTGACATTTAGCCACGTAGTGTAGTTTGCATTCCAAAATCCTTCTAGGTATGGTTGACATTTCAAATGCGTACTACCACTCTATGTTTATGTTACATAAACATTACGTGTACCAGGACTACGGTTTCTCATCGCCCGTTTCACGAGTTTGAACACAGAACTGCAAAGGTAAGTCAATTTGAAACACCATGAATATTCGTTTCGTTTTCCATAAGCTTAAACAAATATGTTTAGAAAGCAGTTTGTGTACAAGTGTCACTTTTCTAGAGGCGATCCTAGTTTTGCACACTGCTGTCTGTAGTTTGTGTACAAGTGTCACTTTTCTAGAGGCGATCCTTGTGTTGCACACTGCTGTCTGTAGTTTGTGTACAAGTGTCACTTTTCTAGAGGCGATCCTTGTGTTGCACACTGCTGTCTGTAGTTTGTGTACAAGTGTCACTTTTCTAGAGGCGATCCTTGTGTTGCACACTGCTGTCTGTAGTTTGTGTACAAGTGTCACTTTTCTAGAGGCGATCCTTGTGTTGCACACTGCTGTCTGTAGTTTGTACCTGAAGAAGAAAGGTCCACCTATTGAAAGCGCTAGGATTATAGGGTTTCTTTTTCGCCTCTATATGATGTACAGTTATCAACAAAAGCTTTGGCTTGAGGCCAGTATTAATTCTGTAGGGTATACAGTTATAAAAAATCAACAACAACAACAATTGTGATTTGGCCAGAATTAACTCTATAAAGTGTATACTTATCAACAAAAGCTTTGGCTTAAGGCCAGTATTAACTCTATAGGGTTTATAGAAATTTACAAAAGCTTCAACGCATGGTCAGTATTATCTCTATAGAGTGTATAGTTATAAACAAAAGGTCAGTATTAACTCTCTGTGGTGTATAGTTATGAATAAAAGTTTCTTAGGATCGTTTTTCATTAATTCCATACGATATAGTGTCCATAAAGCACGATATATCACCTTCTATGACCTTTATATGAACTAGTATTAGAAGGGAGAATAACATGAATTTATTTACAATCACGTGACTAATTTGTATTGTCTGTCAAACCAAGTTGATATGATAATTCTACAAGTACATACATATAATTGAAACTACATATCTTTCTGTCACGTACATTCCAGAGTTTCTTTCTCAAGTTGGTGTCTGGTTTCCTTGTGTGAAACAATACTTCTGTTGACTGTAACGTTAAAAACTGTCAACGCCACAACAGAAAATGTAGACGAATCAAATAATCGGTACGTAACGTATATCCATTACAACATAACTGTTATTCCACTGATGTGTATCATGTATCAACTGTTGTTATCCAATCCATGTGTATGATCTTTCTGATAACCATAAATATTCACATGTTTGAAACACGGAACTAAACAAAAGTTTTCTTTCATACATACGTTAAACAAATTCAACCCAAGTTGTGAGTGTTACTGAGACGACACCTAACACTGTGGTTGGTATAGATACTGGTACAACACCTAACACCATGGTTGGTTTAAATACCGATACAACACCTAACACTTCAGTTAGTATAAATACTGATATAATACCTAACATCATGGTTGGTATAGAAACTGATACAACACCTGACACTTTAGTTAGTATAAATACTGATACAACACCTAACAGTAGTTAGTATAAATACTAGTATAACACATAACACCATGGTTGGTATAGATACTGATACAACACCTAACAGTAGTTAGTATAAATATTGATATAACACCTAACACCATAGTTGGTATATATACTGATAAAGTACATATTGATTTATTCTAGTCTTACAATTTAAGTAAATTTTTATTTCATGTGTCCTTAAACCTATATTCTGGGCCTGGCATGGCCAAGCGCGTAAGGCGTGCGACTCGTAATCCGAGGGTCGCGGGTACGCGCCCGCGTCGCGCCAAACATGCTCGCCCTCCCAGCCGTGGGGGCGTTATAATGTGACGGTCAATCCCACTATTCGTTGGTAAAAGAGTAGCCCAAGAGTTGGCGGTGGGTGGTGATGACTAGCTGCCTTCCCTCTAGTCTTACACTACTAAATTAGGGACGGCTCGGTGCAGTGGGCTAACAACCTACTCACTTAAATACCTGTTGAAGAATCCGCAAGCGATTGCGGCCCTATGTTCCTTGATGGAATCTAATGGTGATACCTAACTAACTAACTAAACCTATATTACGTGACAACATCTAAAGATATGAATATTCAAGAAGTTGTAGAAACAAGCCAGTGAGGATGATTCACTTTCAATCAGTTATTGTATCTTGTAAGTAGAGACATCCTGAAAACTTCTGTAAAACACTCGCTACTTTATAAAGAGTTTAACCTGACCATCCACGTATGAAAATAAACATGAAAATTTATGTTATCGTCATGAATACGGACTTTCTTTCTGTATCTCTCTTTGACATCATAATATTTGGTACTGCTATCAAACCAGGCTACCGACATATCAGTAACAAACACTACTTAAAAATAAACAAAACTTCCATATTGACCAAGGACTTTGCACGAGATTAGATGCGCATGTGCTCTTCATACCACTGTTGATAGAGCGTGTATTTCAAGTAATGATGGACGTCAAGTTACCTGTTTATATAACTTATCTTTTTGTTGTCCAAGTTTAGAGTACGTCAGTTGTGTACTGTGTCCATTAATTCGTCTATATCGTTACTGGCCCATCGATAGCGCGGTAAACAGTTCTCGATCAAACAATACTGCATATGAGAGGTAAGTTCAATTGTTAGAAGTTTATTAGGTATAATTCAGGTTTGAGTCATTATTAAGATATTATTGTCTGATTTATTTTTTTAGGCAAATAATTAAAACTGAAAATTTACTCTCGTCGGCCAGTTTTATGTAACTGACAGTAGTGACTCCGGAGTTTAGCCTGATTGGATGTACACCTCGATTTACGCACGTTAAATAGTCTCTCTTTCCAGCCGTTAATTAGTAAGAAAAGCACAATTGTATGTAAATATTACGGTTTACCCAGTTTTTGCGTTTCGTTTATGAACCGTATTATATCTCACGATATAATACCATATAATTGAATTTTCAAAAAATATACAAAGAAAGAGTATAATTAATTTCTGTTTTATTTTTACAGTTTCGAGCTCGCGTTTGATTAATTACGAAATTTAAGTTTTATTTACATTGCATGTCATGAAAGAAGACAACAAAATTATTTAATAGTTATTTATGAGAAACGTTGGTTTCTAAGAGACTATAACTGACATTATAACAGTTTGTGATTAATTTAGGGACATCTAAAACAGGAACAAACAAGACAATTCTAACAAACATTGTCCAGTAGAGGCAATCACCTTAATTACTTTAATCACACTTATGCTTATTTAAGTCAGTGATTAATTTGGGCACATCTAAGACCAATGTTTATAACTGTCTTATCCGAAATTCTGTGTGGGACATCACTTAACTATCATTTTTGACGACCTTAATTAAAATTGCAATCTCTTCTAGTTTATGATAATTTTTTTTTTAGTTTATAATGTATAACTCAAACAGCAGGAAAATTTGTTCATAATGAACTTGGAAGGTACAAATGTAGTTTTAAAACTAATTTAAAAAGTTTAAACCCTAGAAATTAGTCTTACTTCTGTATATTACCGGAACATTTCTCAACTTCAGTAAAATTAAAAAGGAAGTTCCAGGAACCTGTTGTGACTGTTAACTGATGACTTCCTTCTCGGTTGTCGAAACAAGGAAGAGATTATTATTTAAAGCTGGTCTCTGTTAATGGTGTGTTAAGAGCACCAAACGTTTACAATTCTACTATTATCTTATTTCACCAAGAAGGCTCGTATTGCCCAAAATAACTGTCTAAATTAAGGATAATTTGAGGACATTAAGCCTATACAAAACAAGCATCATTCTAATAGCCCACATCAAACACGAAGAATCACATTATCCAACTTAGATCTGTATGTTAATGATACCAAACTTTACAAACACAAACACTTTACTAAATCTCCATCTCAAACAAATAAGTAAAATTTAGTTTAAAAGATAGACCTGAACAATGTATAAATGTTTCACTAACATTATTGAAATCCCTTTGGCTGCTTAGATAGTTGTTTTTTCATACAAATCTATTCAGGTACCAGAAACATATTTATTACATTTTCCATCCAGTAAACATTCCAGGCATTAAGTTTCTGAGTTTTCTGTCCATTCAGCGATAAGTTCTGAGCTTCTTGTACAATCAACGTTATGTCCTAAGTTTTTCTCTATAATTAACGATAACTTCTGAATAATTTCTTGTCCAATCAACATTCAGTTCTGAAAAATTTATTATAAAATCAACATTAAGTTCCGAAGAATTTCTTGTTCAATCAACATTAAGTTCTGAAGAAAATTTTGTCCATCCAACGTTAAGTTCCGAGGAAGTTATTGACCAATAAACGACAAAGTCTTTGCACATAAAAAAAAACCCTGAAATAGTATAAATCCTAAAATTCAGAATAGCAAACTAATTATCTAATGTTTGTAGTATTAAATAATCCTTTGGTGATAAATTTAAACTCTTAAGCCTATAAAACACATTGGTATTTGGAAATATAGTTACCTTAACTCTAACACATAATTACATAATGTCACTAAACCGAGTTTTTAAAGAAAAGTATGTATTAACCAATTAATTTTAACTCTCATAAATTTTGCATTTAATATTCTAATGGTAATAAAGTGACATTTTTCAGCCTAATATTCACTACTACATTCCTATGACATTGGAATCTTTATTACCCATGTCTTAATGTACATTGATTTTAATGTGCACATTAAACCACCATTCGGACCTTGGTCATCAGCTAAGTGCTTTTGTCGTTAGCAGTGTTTTCGGTCTTCAATCCAAGAACATCTGATAAGGTTGGGCCTGCTTAGCGAAATTACCAAACATCAAAACAGAATTGTTACGTGAAAAGCTTCATATTACAAGCCTATCACATGCGACCAATGTAGTTGTTACTATTTAAGAAATTGAACGTTACGTATGGAATGTAGCAAATACTATAACTAAAACGTCTACTAAATTATTTGAATTTAATATTATAAATTATAAAATCACTTAAGAAGTTTTGTCTAATTTAGTAAGTGACAAATTCCGGGTAAATATCTGTAGAGGAAAAGACACTAGTATTAAACTAATTATGATAAATAACATAATATAATTGGCCATCAGTATTACATTCACTTTTTCAAACCCATGATTCTTACCACGTTTTTTTTTTTTCTTTCTGATAACGTATGATAGTCTTAGACATTTGATATCAAATGGCTGTTATGAAGTGCTAACAACGTAATTTAATCACGTTGAATGGTAAAATCAATAATATTTTACTGGTTAAGTTACGTTAATTTGCTGATTTCCATCTTTTAGGCCGCTCACGATGTGGAGGGTGTTCCTGTTGTCACTTCTGTTTACTTTCCCAGGATGTTTGGCTCAAGACAGAAACCATTTTATTAGCGGATGTGAGATTTTTTAAATTTATTAACGTAAAAATAAATAATGTAATGTGCATTACCTAGAAACCACGTTTTGTTTATGTGTGTACACCTTGAATCTTTAATTTACCATTTAAGCTAAAACATAACAATAATTTGATTGTTGCATAGATATGTACCGCATCTCTTTCCGTACGATTGCCAGATCAAAAATAATATATTTTTAACAAATTGATAAAAGCTCATTGACCCTGCCTTGTAAGGTTCAGGTTACATGACCCACAGTGTATGATTCGGTCTGTGTACTATAAATCTTGTGTAGGATATTTGCAAAAAACTGTTACATGGAGATTTTCTATGAGTCACATTTTAGTGATGGGGGCGTTGTCGTCGACTAACCACATGATAGTTTTTCATAAAGTGAGAATTTACATTGGTCAGCTTCTGCTGACGTTGCAATCATCTAGAATGGCTAGCTTTGCGAATAGTGTAACTTGAATCGACAAACGTTCCAAATGTTCTCTGCCTGGTTATTAAAACTTAACTGAAACCTGTACTTGTTGAAAAGGTACTTCACATTTTATAATCTATAAACTTAGATTTTCTCAGAAAATCCTGGTTACGAAATTGAAAATTTTCTACGAATATTAATCTCAATGAGGGTCAGGCCTGTTAATCTCGAACTTGGAAAATAAGATAAAACACAAACCATCTGTGAAAACCAAGGAACTGATTAAGAAAGATTTCAGATAGGTGAGCTATTTTGGGCTGGCCGTTTAATATTTGAAGAAATTATGTATTTAATGGGTAAAGTTCTTGTAGCCATTTCGGATATATGAAACTTTGGATACTTAAAGATTTTTCCATAAATACGGATTTTAATTAACAGAGGGAGTGTTATCCAATTGTCCAAAAGTATGAATCCTAGATTAAGTTGCACTTGTTGAATTAATATATTGATGATTGATTGATCGATCGGTATAAGTTTCAGTTTAAAATAAAAACATCTGGCGATCAGATCCCATTTTACTTAATAAAACATGTATTCCTTTCTTTATTCAATTAATTATTTTTCTCTCAGTAATACTTATCTTTAAATGTATGACTTAATTCTTAGTTACTTCAAACACAATTAATTTCTGCGTCTAGTTTTGTTTCTGTGAATTTCGCGCAAAGCTACACCAGGGATATCTGCGCTAGCCGTCCCTAATTTAACAATATAAGACTAGAGAGAAGGCAGCTAGTCATCACCACCCACCGTCAACTCTTCATCTATTCTTTTATCTACAAATAGTGGGATTGACCAATGGCTGAAAGGGCGAGGATGTTTGGCGCAACCGGGATTCGAACCCGCGGATTACGAGTCGAGTGTCTTATCCACCTGACCATGCCGGGCCTTCTGCGTCTCGAGGAACGAGTGTTGAAATTTGTTACAGCTACGTGGTTGCAGGTTATTGAACAGGAACAGAGTAGTAAAGAGATGAGTGGCTCTATACGTAAAGTGTAGTAACATCTTGTTGAAGTTGAGGATATTAAAGATAACGACAAGAAGACTGAATCCATTTGGGTATTTGTTAGTGGATATATAGAGAAAAAGCTTTAAGTTGGAATTTGTTACAGACAACTAAATCATACTAATGATATTAGGAACTTTACAATGAGGTTAAGCTATTGATTAGGTCATAATTATGGGTAATTTTAATTTAAGGCATATAGTTTGGGAAATGCTATATTTAAAACAATGAGGGGTTTGGAAACTGTTCATAATGGCTTTCTTCACCAATTAGTCAAGGAACCTATTAGAAACAATTTTATTTTAGATTTATTGTTGACTTCAAGTGTATAAATGATCGAAGGGGTGGAAACTGGGGAACATCTGGGTGCAAGTGATCATTGCTCCGTTATCCATTGATGTTTTTCTGTATTGAGATAAGATATGTTTTGCAGAGATGCAACAAGAATTATATGTTGTGAACTGGGCAACTGAATTATTTGGAGACACTGATCAGGTGTGAAAAATGTTTAAAGATATTTTTAAATATTCAAGTTAAACATATTTCTTATGGAAAAAACTGGCTGTAAATGAGAAACTAGATTAGCTAACAACTAAATAGAACAAATTTAAATTGACTGGTATGACAGAAGGCTTAGAAGATTATAGCAGATGAAGAAAATTGGTGAAAGATAAAATCATGGAATCAAGATGGACGTATGAACAAAGGTTGGCTAAAAAAAAAAAATTATATTTCTTACATTAAGGGAAATCAAAATGTTAGAATGGGGGTAGAACCCTTGAGAGATGGAAAAGGAAAACTTGAATCCGATGTGATTGCTGGGTTATTAAATTTTGCTTTTTCTTTGGTATTTACTAACAAAGATTCAAGCAGTATTCCCCCATCTTAAACAGTTGACAGATGAAAACAATATGGAACAAGATGACTGCTTTAATTCTGACCTGGTTAACATTTTGGGAAGTTTAGAAAAGATTAAATCTCCTGGGCCAAATAATATTTTCTCAAGGGTTTTGAAGGAGGCTAAATGTTCGATATGTGAGCAACTTACTGCTATTTCTTGTCAGTCTTTGAATATTGGGCAGAAACCAGACATTGGAAGTTAGCTAATGTAGTTCCTCGTTTCCAGGGGAAGTGATAAAAATTTGTCCCAGTAACTACAGACCCATTAGTCTTACATCAATTATGGAAAACGTTCTGGAAAGTGTGTTAAAAGGTGCTTCACAAAGTCATTTTAAAAAGTTTAGAATTTTATTGGATACTCAACACAATTTCACTGAGGGAAAATCTTGCCTTATAAATGAAAATCCTTGAAAATGTTACTGCTTATGTAAATGAAGGTAGGAGTGTAGATTTGGTGCATCAGAATTTTCAGAAAGCATTTGACAAGGTGCCACCTAAAAGGTTTGTAAAAATAATTTTATCTGTAGATGTATGGAATAATTTAGCAAATTGGATAGAAGAGTAGATGGATAGATGGAAGTAAGCAGTGGATTGTTGCAAAAGAAGTTCAGTCAAACTAGGTTAAAGTCACAGGTGGTGTACCTCAAGAATCAGTCTTAGGACCTTTGTTCTTTTTTATTTACATCAGTGGCGAAGGTGAGGGAATAGTCAATACATTACTTAAATTTGCAGATCATATTAAGATCTTGAGTGTTCCTGGCTGTAAAGAAGATGTTACTGCTTTAGAAAAGAATTTAGATCATTTAGGCCCGGCATAGTATTAAGGCATGCGACTCGTAATCTGAGGGTCGCGGGTTCGCATCCCCCGTCGCGCCAAACATGCTCGCCCTTTCAGCCGTGGGGACGTTATAATGTGACGATCAATCTCACTATTCGTTGGTAAAAGAGTAGCCTATGAATTGGCGGTGGGTGGTGATGACTAAGTGCCTTCCCTCTAGTCTTATACTAAAAAATTAGGAACGGCTAGCGCAGAAAGCCCTCGTGTAGCTTTGCACGAAATTAAAAAAAACAAACAAACAATCTTTATATATTTAAAATTATTTTATTTCTTTAAAAAATCTCTTCTAACTGTGTGTTTTCTTATTGGGAAGCCATATTGGGCTATCTACTGAGCCCACCGAGGGGAATCGATCCCCTGATTTTAGCGTTGTAAATCCGTAGACATACCGCTGTACTATTGATATTAAACCAATTCAGATATTTTTTCCACCTTTTTAGTGCCTCCAAAAACTGTGGTAAGTCAAAAGGATCAATTTATCGAAGTACAAGAAGGAGCGACAGTCCACCTGGAATGCAACGCCAAGGCAGACTCCGGTAAACTATTTTATGAGTGGTATAAAGATGGGGAAATTCTAGAGACTTACTTTCGTAAAAGGTTGGACATAACAGAAGAAACTGGGATTTTACAGATAAGGTCAACGAGATGTTCTGATAGTGGGGTGTACACCTGTGAAGCTGTCAATGGATTTGGAAGTGTCAAGTTCAACATAAACTTACGAGTTATTGGTATGTGTTTAAACAATAGTTTGTTCTTATTCTGTTACAGTAACTCTCCTACATGTTTGTGGTGTGGTAAAGACATTGTTCTTTGTTTCGATAAATGCTCAACTCCAGGATGTGCGTCTTCACTAGTGTTTATCAAGCTAATTAAATAAACTAACTTAATATTATGAAGTTTTCTAACTATTGGTTTGATTTTCTAACAAAGAGAATTCGAGGTCGTAAGCGTTAGGGTTGCTTATTCGTTTAATTTTTTTCTTTGCATTTCAAAAGCTCGCGAAAAACTAACTGAATAAAAATGTGTCTCTTGTTAGTTTGTCCTGGTATAAAGACACCACAAGGAGCGCTTATATATAACTGTACATACACATTTATTTATAACAGTTATTTACTGGAACTTTATAACTATTAAATAGTTTATGGGCTATGAAACTAAGAAAAATTAATGCTTAAGCGGTTTTAGGTCTTATAGTAGAGACGTGAAAGTTAAATGACTTGTCCAGTTACGTGACCTGCTGTTTAGTCTTCTTGGAAATCCAATTGTTTATTTCAATAAATGATACTTAAGTAATGTTTAAAATGTTTTTTTTAATAAAATAAAACAACGGGACTAATAGTACATTTAGAGAAACCATCGACAACGAAGAAAAGCTTTGGTTCTTTCGAGTTTATACGTAGCAGCTGTAAACTCAAGAGCGAAACTATGTATTCTGCCTATAGCGAAACTTATATACCAAACACACCAAAGTAAAGAGATGTACTTATAACTTCTTACAAGTTGTTTGTATCAATGGATTTCGTAGCATAATTGTACAATTTAGTTTAAATGTTTATTTTATTGTGGATAACCTCCAGAGAAACTTTAAGGTTATTCACGTTGAATGAAACTTAGTGTTGCTATGAAACCGGTTGAAAGGAGGATTTATAAATAAAGAAACAAAAAGTATAACTCGAGGTTTATTAGACAAGTTCATTTTGACGTAAAACCCCCTAGAATTACAGTTTATATTAATATTATATACACACACATATATATATATACATATATATACATTTCTATAATTTATACTATAGCAGATCCAAGTCATCAAAAACCTCAAATACAGACCCCTCACTCGCAGAATATCACTGTTAATGAAGGTGATCCAGTGGTTCTACAATGTAAAGTTTCAAGTACAAGTGAACCAGTCATAAAGGTAAGTGTCATGACACTTTTCAACAGTCTTACTTTCACTTTTAACAAATTTGTAACACAAAACTATACATTTTTCGCAAACTCAATTGAATTTATCCACATTACTGTACAGTGTTGTGTGTCGTTTTTATTTTAATTACTGTACAGTGTGTTGTGTCGTTTTTATTTACATTACTGTACAGTTTGTTGTGTCGTTTTTATTTACATTACTGTACAGTTTGTTGTGTCGTTTTTACTTACATTACTGTACAGTTTGTTGTGTCGTTTTTACTTACATTACTGTACAGTGTGTTGTGTCGTTTTTATTTTCATTACTGTACAGTTTGTTGTGTCGTTTTTACTTACATTACTGTACAGTGTGTTGTGTCGTTTTTATTTTCATTACTGTGTACAGTGTGTGTGTCGTTTTTACTTACATTACTGTGCAGTTTGTTGCGTCGTTTTTATCTTCATTACTGTATAGTGTTGTCTGTCGTTTTTATCTACATTACTGTACAGTGTGTTGTGTCGTTTTTATTTTCATTACTGTACAGTGTGTTGTGTCGTTTTTACTTACATTACTGTACAGTGTGTTGTGTCGTTTTTATTTTCATTACTGTACAGTGTGTTGTGTCGTTTTTACTTACATTACTGTGCAGTTTGTTGCGTCGTTTTTATCTTCATTACTGTATAGTGTGTGTCGTTTTTATCTACATTACTGTACAGTGTGTTGTGTCGTTTTTATTTTCATTACTGTACAGTGTGTTGTGTCGTTTTTACTTACATTACTGTACAGTGTTGTTGTGTCGTTTTTATTTTCATTACTGTGCAGTTTGTTGCGTCGTTTTTATCTTCATTACTGTATAGTTTGTTGTGTTGTTTTTATCTACATTACTGTACAGTGTTGTGTGTCGTTTTTATTCACATTACTGTAATGTTTCTTGTGTCGTTTTTATCTACATTACTGTACAGTTTGTTGTGTCGTTTCTATCCACATCACTGGTCAGTGCGATGTATCGTTTTTATGCACATTACTGGACAATATTTTGTGGTAGCCAAAAGATAAATATAATGGTACTTTCACATAACTCATTTTTAAAACCCATAGCAAAATAACTAATATGTTAACTGAATAATTTGTCCGTTATATCGTGCATGAAATAAATAAAATAATTTGTTGTGTCACTTATTAAAAGAAAAACATTTCTACACTATCTCATTGTGTATCTCTTTTCAGTAAATGATACGCTTTTTACAGATTTCAGAAGACTTGAACTCTTTCGAATTATTTTGTTATATATAGCATTTACACAGCACCGACTTTTAACGCAGGAGTTCAAAAGTTTTTGATGAATTTCTCACTCTCGAAAAACCTTACCTACCTTTAAAACTGGACTCCTTCCAACACAGGTATAACTTCGGCATAACCCATTCAATCACCAGAATTACCCGCCCTCTACACGATTCTGAGCGTGCAAGAACTGTCACAGAGTAATAAGCGCGAAACGCTGCTCATTTATTCGACAACGCCCTCTACGCGACTTCCACTGTACAGTGCCAATAACGCGTAAATTTCACATTGCTTTTCATTCAAAGTAAGAGTTGTCAAAGCAGCATACTCAGGGATAAATTTACACAAACCTTCCTGGAAGCTCCAACAAGCACAATGAAAGAAATTGGACTTATTCTGGACTTTTCCATTCACAAGAAAAAATATGCACCCTCTACACTATCCCATCCTATTGAAATACATATTATCTTCAAGTTACTATGTTAGGTTGATACACGGTTTGAGAAGCAATTTTTCCGAACTGTTATTTTGATTCCTATTGTCTATTATCGTGATTAACTTAATGTCTTAACTTATCAAGTTGAAATATGGAGTGGCCCAAAACATCTCATCTTAATCCATAATAGACCAAAACTCTCTCACTATTGTCCACAATTAACCAAATTTCTATTACCCTAGGCCACAGGGGACCGGCATGGCCAGGAGGTTAAAGCACTCGATTTGTAGTCTGAGAGTCGCGGGTTCGAATCCCTGTCACACCAAACATGCTCGCCCTTTCAGCCGTGGGGGCGTTATAATTTAATGGTCAATCCTACTATTCGTTGGTAAAAGAGTATTTCAAGAGTTGGCGGTGGGTGGTGGTGACTAGCAGCCTTCCCTCTAGTCTTACACTACTAAATTAAGGACGGCTAGAGCAGATGGCCCTCTAGTGGCTTTGCGCGAAATTCAAAATAAACCAAACCCAAACCCTAGTCCACAGTGAGCCAAAACGCTTTCACTGTAGTCCACAATGTACCAAAATTCTCCCATACTCGTTCACGTATTTAAAATCACTTGAACCAGAAAAATAATGACGGCATGTAGCCGAAGTTTCCATGAAAAATAATGACGGCATGTAGCCGAAGTTTCCATGGTTATTTTACCAGCTTACAAATACTTATCGGCAGCGAAGTCATCGTGTTTATTTTATCTCAAATTATGGTACACAACCGAAATTAATTTTCATGTCGTATGAAAATCGGTTCAAATAAACTATCGCTTCACCATAATAAAATGATTGAATTAAAAGACTGTGTTTTAAGCTACTTGGTGAGTTCGTTTCTCACCTAATAAACAGGTGCATGTTATGAACTTTACGTGTAAGGATATACAGCGATACCTCTTATGAACATCTCATCCTAGGTTTATGATGTTCAGTGTTATAACCTAGACGAATATCGTATTGCATAACAAATGACAGTAGCATTAGGTATACGTGCGAAAAAAGACGTTTTTTTCGTAACAATATTTTCTGCCATGAATTAATATTGTTAACGTTTCTTATGCCAGTTCAGAGAAAATGATTTTTTTTAATTTCATATAATATTTTTTGCCATTTTGATTTCATGAAATAAAAGTTTGGTGAAGTAACTGGACTTTACTTTTTGGAAATAATGGTAGTTCATAACACATATATGTATTTTCTTCTTGTCTAGTGGTTAAAACAAATTTCGGCGAAAGGAAAGACACGAAAAAAATTACTCAAAACTCCTGGGTTTAGATACAAAAAAGACTATTATATAGTTCTGCAAGATTCTTCAAGAGTTCGAGAAATAGATGGTCATTACACAAACAAACTTGAGATCGCATCAGCCAGGAAATCAGACGCCGGCAAATACATCTGTTTGGCTGCAAATTATGAAGGTTTCAGATCAACGGAGGTTATTTTACGGGTCGTTCATCCTATTAGTAAGTTCCTTTTACCTATCATAGATGGCGCTCTATTGAGATGCCAAATTACTCATCTCAATGCACATGGCCTTGTCCTTTCGAATCCCAAAGTATCGAATTTCTAAAACGAATGTGAAATAAAATCACGTAAAGTCTTTGGTGATTCCAAACTCTATTTTCTTTTTATAAAACATCAACTGTTTTAACAGTGACGAATTATGTTTTACAACATGTCAAATTAAATATTTCGCTACATATGTTAGACTTATCAACGTTCTTTGGTTATTATAGAGATAGAGAAAAACTTAGAAATAGATACAAAACTGCATGTACAGCGTTGTCAAACTTTGAAATATAAACATGTTCATAAATCTCTCTTTAAAAAAAAAGTCTATCCCAAATCTTCAAGAAAAATCTATCAGCAACCTGCTAATAAGAACAAATAGAAAGCTGGTGCAGTTTGTTTGTTACACTTAGTATATAAACGTAGGTTATTAAACAGACAATTGAAGTTATAAAAAGTTTTACATTTCAAGTATATTTTTCATATTCACTTTCTCTTTACATGGGAAATGTTTACGTTTTTCCAAGATTAAATTTAAGTTAAAATTGTTAGACTAACACATTAAATAAAAGAAACATGAGTTTCAGTGTTATGTACAGAAGTAGGTAGTAAGATATATGCAATTAAGAGCTTGAGTTTTAGTGTTACGTACAAAAGTAGGTAGTATGATATATTTAGTTAGGGGCTTGAGTTTCAGTGTTATGTACAGAAGTAGGTAGTATGATATATGTCATTAGGAGTTTGAGTTTTAGTGTTATGTACAAAAGTAGGTAGTATGATATATTTAGTTAGGGGCTTGAGTTTCAGTGTTATGTACAAAAGTAGGTAGTAAGATATATGTCATTAGGAGTTTGAGTTTTAGTGTTATGTACAGAAGTAGGTAGTATGATATATGTCATTAGGAGTTTGAGTTTTAGTGTTATGTACAAAAGTAGGTAGTATGATATATTTAGTTAGGGGCTTGAGTTTCAGTGTTATGTACAAAAGTAGGTAGTATGATATGTGTAATTAGGAGTTTGAGTTTCAGTGTTATGTACAAAAGTAGGTAGTATGATATGTGTAATTAGGAGTTTGAGTTTCAGTGTTATGTACAAAAGTAGGTAGTATGATATGTGTCATTAGGAGTTTGAGTTTTAGTGTTATGTACACTAGTAGGTAGTAAGATATATGTCATTAGGAGCTTAAGTTTCAGTGTTATGTACAGAAGTAGGTAGTATGATATATGTTATTAGGAGCTTGAGTTTCAGTGTTATGTACCGAAGTAGGTAGTATGATATATGTCATTAGGAGCTTGAGTGTCAGTGTTATGTACATTAGTAGGTAGTATGATATATGTCATTAGGAGCTTGAGTGTCAGTGTTATGTACATTAGTAGGTAGTATGATATAGGTAATTACGAGCTTGAGTTTCAGTATGTTATCTATTGTAGTACGTAAAGAGATGGTTACAAATGTTTAGTCGGAAGACTTAATTAATTGTAAAAATGAAACTACAATGTAATAAGGATAAATTGTTTATCTAAAATTGAGAAAGAATATAACACTTTTAAATGGTAAAAGTATATAAAATCTTTAATACGTTGGCTGTATTAATTCGCAAATATCATCGGCCATAATCCCAATAACGTTTCATTAGATCCTGCCATCTTTGACAGATTAGACAGTCTTCAATTCTCATTGAAGAACTGTTTAGTTCATAGTTGATAAACAGAACTAACTCTTAACTGAAAATAATTTAACACCTAAATAACGAAAGGACTTTAATTCATAGTTGGCAGGAAGCCGATTAGAAAAGGGGAGAACATGGGACGAAAACATTAAAGTTGTATGAATAACAAATCATAAAAATGAGACAAAATTTAATTAATAAGCAACGTAAGAAACAAGGAATAATACAAAAATGTGCATATATATTTCTGTCTTTGACTAATACAATATTTATTTCAATCAACTATATATACAACGTTTTAGGTATTTGGTGTGAACTATTTAGGCTTTAATGCCATCCATTTGACATTGTTTAACTGTTTGTTGATAAGCGCAAGTGGCTATCAACCTGTGTCCACCACAGACAGTTATAAAATTTAGTTTATAGCATTATTATTGAGCCACGGGGACAAGAAACTAGTAAGATTTATTTGTAACAACAGACAAATTGTTTAACAAACTTTGATGGTATTTGTACCAATAGGTTGTGAAATAGACAACTGTTGAAAGAGTTCACTGAGTTGATTAATATTCCATGGTTTGGTTATAACGATTTTGTAATGTATTCACATATATTATATGATAGTGGGTTTAGGATTCACATTTACATAAGTAGACGTCCCTCATAGGATAGAAATAAATTTACAGACTTACAAAACTAGAATCCAAGGTTCAATTCCCCGTGATAAACAAAACCCGGATAAGCTCTTCTGTAGGTTGGCGCGAAAAACATCCAATATTTAAACTGAAAAATAGAGCTGGCCCCATCTATTAGTGTTTTATATAACCTTTAAAACTGGATTAGGTATGTCTTTTACATACAACTATAACACTAGATAAACGTTCTTTCACGATTGGTCAAAAACAGAAATGAAAACAAAAAGATCTAAATGATAAGGGCCCGGCATGGCCTAGCGCGTAAGGCGTGCGACTCGTAATCCGCGGGTTCGCGCCCGTGTCGCGCTGAACATGCTCGCCCTCCCAGCCGTGGGGGTGTATAATGTGACGGTCAATCCCACTATTCGTTGGTAAAGAGTAGCCCAAGAGTTGGCGGTGGGTGGTGATGACTAGCTGCCTTCCCTCTAGTCTTACACTGCTAAATTAGGGACGGCTAGCACAGATAGCCCTCGAGTAGCTTTGTGCGAAATTTCCAAACAAACAAACAATCTAAATGATAAGTAAATATAAGTGAAGAACATTAAGGATCATAACGTTATTTTAATATGGCCCTGGTTTACTTCAGCACCACCTACATTTTATTTATATACTAAGAACGTAAAGTGAGTGTTCTTAAGTGGAAAAAAATAGTATATTAAAAAAAAGGCCCACGCATCTGTTAGTTTCCGTAGTTAGTCTTCACGCTTTTACTAGCAAGTACAACCTAATCACAGTTAATATAAATAGCTTACGATATAAAGTATAGGTGGTGAGAGAACCATACAGCCCACAGATTTGCTAGTTTATTCAGCTATGTAAAAGCATATGTGGAACACACTTACCGACTTACAGAATGTATTAAACGCTATCAAGAGACTTATCTTAATTATTTTTTTTATAGATACGTCACATGATCAAGAACTTGGCGAAGTAAAAGGTAAAACTAACCAAACATATTTGTCTAGTAAAGGAGTTTGGGCAACTAAAGTAACTAGTACCACAGGATTTACGTTTGCCATCACAATAATAACATCGGTGTGCATTGTGGCAGTTGTGCTCGCGATGTTACTCGGGGTCATGTTACGTGAATCGAGGAGTTCACGAGACAATTGTGGACATAAGGGAAGCCCTACAGAAGTTCCTCTCACAGCAACCAATGAGAAAGCACCAAATCTAGAGGTCTCGAAAGTTCACTGTCATCAACATCATCACCACGAGCACCATTACCACTATTTACCCTGATCAAGATAAAAAACTCTCCCATGATCTGGAAATTGGGAAATTTGTTACAAATCTTATTGTGTTGTTTGTTTTATTTATGCAGTTTGTCATCCATTTTTTGCTCGACATCAGCTGCAATCACTTTTATCAGATTCTGAGACGAACCCGAGTATTTCACAAACTGTCATTTGTCTACGAGCGTCTACTGTGTTCATTGTCGAGTTTCAATTGTTTTAAGATCATTTCAAGCAAAACTACATGTTTCTACAAGTACCCTAGGAATGTAAAACAACTGTACAAATTAAGACAAAAGAGGGAGAAATACCTATATAGCATTTAAACTGTCCCATTTTGTGTTGTTTCGTGATTCTTATTGTACAAACTTTAGAAAATTACTGTATGTGAGTGTGTATAACACTTTATAACTGAATAAATACTTTTATACTTTTGTAAATTTGTTTGTTTTGAATTTCGCGCAAAGCTACACGAGGGCTATTTGCCCCTAGCCATTCCTAATTTAGCAGTGTAAGACTACCCACCACCAACTCTTGGGCTACTCTTTTACTGATGAAGAGGGGGATTGACCTTTCCATTATAATTTCCCCACGACTGAAAGGGCGAGCATGTTTGGTGTGACGGGGATTCAAACCCGCAACCCTCAGATTACGAGTCGAGTACCTTAACCATCTGGCCACTGGATCGGTAAATTTGTTTTGTTAGTTAAGGAGAACTAGACATAAGTAAGGCCTTTGTACCACACAAGAAACGAGCTCTCTACAGGAGCACTCATAATAAGACTCCACACAACAAAGTACACCTGTACAGGAGATTAAATATGAAACACCACAACAACAAACTACCCCTATACAAGAGACTGAATGTTCAAACACTACACACCAAACTGCTCCTATATAGGAAATTGAATGTTCAAAGATTACACATCAAATCAGTCCTAAATAAAACTTTGAGCATTTTATATATAAAGCTAAACAAAACAGTCCTCGTTAGGACTGGGCAGATTGTAAATTTAACTAAAACTTGTATAATTGTGAAGTATTGTATACAGATTATTAAGTTGCAATATATTAAAATATTAATTTTATGATTTTAAAATATTAACGAATAAATGGATGGTGAAGTGAAGTTATAGTAAAACGTTGATCTAATGTGTATACAGATACTAATTTTGTGCTAAGATTTATAGAGCATGAAATAAACATTTTTGATTTCTTAACAAAACTCTTGAATTAATCTCCAGGCTGTGGTATTATTGAACTGCCAGTCCTCTAAAAACACATTTTGGAATTATGTGTCCCCTAATAGCTTGTTTTCGAACTATACACCATCTAGCGCCATTTTATTAAACTATGACGTTACCATATACCTCCCTCACCCTGAGTGGTCTCCATTCACTAATAGCTCCCCACAGTGGTTCAGGCTGAATGGTTATTCATACTCAACAAACCAGTATTCTCTAGCAGCTTGCCAACTATAATGTGTACAGTAAATTACAAGCCCATTTCTTATCAAACTCAAATAATTGGTCAATCTTTTTTAAAAAAAAAAAGACAATCATACTCCAGTCAGATTACACACACATTTACTTATAAAAATACATTTCGGTCTTCAAGGCTTTAGAATGAGCTAAAGCAATAAAATCATCAACAACATTTTCCAATAGAAGCAGGTCCAGATTTAAGGACTGGACTTAAGAATCCCTTATCTTTTCACTCAAATATCCAGTATCTATGAAAAAAACTCAAATTTTCAGAATCTATCACAAAAACTATATCTCCAGAATTTAGTATAAAAAAAACAAACCTCTATATCTTTAAATACATCCAAACCTTTACATTTCACTAAAATAAAACCCAAATCTTTAGCATAACAATTAAATCCTTAGAATACAGAACTAAAAAAAAAATATCTTCTACAATACAACCAAATCTATAGTATCCTCTACAATACAACCAAATCTATAGTATCCTCTACAATACAACCAAATCTATAGTATCTTCTATAATACAACCAAATCTATAGTATCCTCTACAATACAACCTAATCTATAGTACCTTCTACAATACAACCTAATATATAGTATCTACTATAATACAACCAAATCTATAGTATCTTCTACAATACAACCTAATATATAGTACCTACTATAATACAACCAAATCTATAGTATCTACTATAATAGTTAACAGCAGTTATCTGAAATTATTATAACCATGTTATGAACAGTTGTCTGAAACTATCATAACTGTGTTATCAATAGTTGTTTGAAAATAACTATCATTAAAGATAACTTATGTACACATAGGTTAAACCTCCAGGTGAAAAACTCTAAGTTTCTGGAATTGTCGTCATTTTGTTAGAACAGCTGTCTATAGAAGGCACTCAATCAGTAACATCTGCTGCCTGCCTCCTACTCGTAAAGAAATAATGGTGTGATTTACTGCTACTCCTACAAAGGAGCTCACAGACGAAAGTTTGTTAGGTGTTCGGAGTTACATCGCGGACTTGAACCTTATACTTTTGTTCCACAATGCGACACATTTACCATTAAGTTATGCTGAACCTCTATGCAAAGAAAACCAGAAGCTGTATACAACAAGAATAATAAACGATAGTTTCAGAGAGTAAATCAATGTAAAACAAAATAGATTTGCAGATGGACAAAAACATGTATTTTTTTACAACGTAAAATAATGTAATTGTCCTTTAAAATGTGCAACGCTGAGTAAACGTGAGTGTTCTCGGCCCTAAAATATGGCTATTTTATCTCGTATTAACATAATTATAATCCGTGATGACGAGAAAACTCACTTGTAGAGAAAAATATATATATATAAATGGCTGGTATGGGTAGAGAAAGCTCAATGTAAAGGAACGAACAACGTTTCGACCTTCTTCACGATGACATAGAGCTTTCTCCACCCATAATAGCCGTTTTTACATATATATTTTTAATCTGTGTTTCAGTTTGTTTCGGATATTTATGGAAACTTGAGTTATGTACCCTACTTACTTCATTTTCAATTATTGGACAGCTGGCCTGCCGTATTCACTCTCAATTATTGGACTACCCTAATCAAACATTGAAATCTAACTATCACGTTTATAATTCGTCCTGAACTCCAAAATGTAGAATGCAATTGTTTTAGCAATAACTGAATGTCATCCATGGATTTTGGATCTATAGTCCAGCATGCTAATCAGTCTTGTAAATAGATAAAAAATAATGATATTGAATTTTACGGAATGACTATTTATCTTTTTATTTGTCATAAAGCTACACGAGGGCTATCTGCACCAGCCAATATTTAGCAGTGTGAGAATAGAGGGAAGGCAGCAGCTCTTCACCACCTACAGCCAACTCTTGGGCTGTTTTTTTTACTATCGAATAGCGAGATTGGTCGTTACAATATATCTTCCCCAATACTGAAAGGGCGAGCATGTTTGGTGTGAGAGGCATTCGAGCGCTCTAACCACCTGGCCACGCCGGCCCTATTTAAGTAAAGATATATATGTTAAAAATCAAGCTGTAGCGGAACCGTAGCCAGAGAAAGGACTTAAAGAAATTTTCTTTCAACATGTAATGTTGTTCTTGTAAGCTGCATTTCCAATGTTTTTAATAATAATAACCGAGAGACTTTGCAAAAGATCAAGAAACAATGATGCAGTTAAAAGTACGAGTAATTGCTATTGAGCACTCAGTTAGTGGAGTGTGCGTGTAAAAGTAGAATAGTTAATAAGGAGTTATTGAGTGTTCAGTAAGTCATCGCTTCTGTTCTGTTATTCCGTTACTTCTGGTTTTTTTTGTTTATTTTAATTTCGCACAAAGCTACTCGAGGGCTATCTGCGCTAGCCGTCCCTAATTTAAAAGTGTAAGACTAGAGGGAAGGCAGCTAGTCATCACCATTCACCGCCAACTCTTGGGCTACTCTTTTACCAACGAATAGTGGGATTGACCGTCACATTATAACGCCCCCACGGCTGAAAGGGCAAGCATGTTTGGTGCGCCCGGGATTCGAACCCGCGACATTCGGATTACAAGTCGAACGCCTTAATACGCTTGGCCATGCCGGGCCTAGGTTACTTCTGGAGCCACTTGTTTGGGTATCTTAGCAAAGCCAGCACAATAAGTTGTGCGTCTCGAATTAACATAAACAATTTTGGCGCCAGATGAAACAAAGTGAAGCAAGTGTGATTAAAAAAAAAAAAAAAGACAAAGTCGATGAAAATCTCAGCTTCCCTTTTCTTCAGTGTATTTAGATTAAGAAATGTAAGTAATTATTAAATATTATTTAGGATCTGAAAAGAAATATCCTGAAAAAAAAAACAAATTATTGGATTCAGTGGAGATTCAAATGTTAAAAGAGAGCATCGAGTCATTGATGTCGAGAAAACCCACTTGTAGAGAAATATACGAGGTCTATTCAAAACATACGCGGACTGTCGTCATAAAACAAAATGTACTTTATTTAGAAGTTACAGGTCTGGGACTCCTTCAAAGTACTCTGCTCCCCAACGCACACACTTGTCCCAACAGTGTTTCCACTTGTTGAAACAGTCCTGGTACGCTTCTCTTGTAATGTCTTCCAGCTCCTTCGTCGCATTTGCCTTAATCTTGGGAATCGTCTCAAATCTTCTTCCTTTTAAGGGTCTTTTGAGTTTGGAGAACAAGAAAAAATCGCAAGAAGCAAGGTCAGGTGAGTAGGGGTGGGTGGGGAAGAACAGTGATCGAGTGTTTGGCCAAAAACTCACGAGTTCTGAGGGCTGAATTTCGCAGCAACGCGGTGCATCTTCAATTTTTCGGTCAAAATCTCGTAACAAGATCCAACTGATATCCCACACTCTTCAGCAAGCTCCCTGACAGTCAGACGTCGATTTGCCCGCACCAGAGTGTTGATTTTGTCGACGTGTGGGTCGTCAGTTGACGTGGAAGGACGTCCAGGACGCTCATCATCTTCAATGGACTGTCGACCATCCTTAAAACGTTTATGCCCCTTGAAACATGCCGTACGCTTCATAGCAACATCACCGTAAGCCCTGTTAAGCATAGCAATAGTTTCAGTCGCAGATTTTCCAAGTTTAACACAAAATTTCACAGCAAGTCGTTGCTTCTTCAGGTCATTCATTCTGAAATCCGCCAAACGAAAAAATCGCACTTCACTTAAAACCGCGAAGCTAATACACAAATGAAGATATCTGCAATCGGGAAATGGCGTCGTAATCAGCTGATCTGTGCAAACCTAGCGACACCAAGCGGATTCCCCTGGAACCAACTGGAGTCGCGCAATTCAAACAGTACGCGTATTTTTTGAACAGCCCTCGTATATGCAAAAACGGCTCGTTTGGGTTGAGAAAATGTTTTACGAAGTAGAGCGAACAACGTTTCGACCTTCTTCGGTCATCGTCAGGTTCACAAAGAAAGAAGGTAACTGACCGGAAGCTGACCACATGTTAGGAAGGGGTTGTGTAACTGAGTGTTGGAATGTAGAGGCGGTGTTAGATGTTTGAATATATAATTTTATTTTATTAATAAAATAATAAATAATAATTAATATTATTAAACAATATTAATAAAATAATAAAATTATTTTATTAATAAAATAATAAATAATAATTAATATTATTAAACAATATTAATAAAATAATAATATTATATTTTAAATAATAAAATTATTTTATTAATAAAATAAAATTATATATTCAAACATCGAGTCATTGCTCGATTTAGTGTTTGGGGAACAGAACGTATAATGACTGCTTTTAGGCCTGCAAAGGGTAATAGTTTGGACGATTTGCTAGAAATAATGATACAAGTTTGAGTGTTAGAAATAATTATAAAATTCATGGTAGAGAACTTGAAAGAAGAGTTCCAAGAGGACGCGGACGTGAATGAAATAGATCACTTAAACTAGATCTAAACAAACAGAAGGACGTGAATGAAAGAGATCACTTAAACTAGATCTAAACAAACAGAAGGACGTGAATGAAAGAGATCACTTAAACTAGATCTAAACAAACAGAATGACGTGAACAAATGTGGATCACTTAAACTAGATCTAAACAAACAGAAGGACGTGTACGAATGTGGATCACTTAAAGTAGATCTAAACAAACAAAAGGACGTGAACGAATGTGGATCACTTAAACTAGATCTAAACAAACAGAAGGACGTGTACGAATGTGGATCACTTAAACTAGATCTAAACAAACAGAAGGACGTGAATGAAAATGATCACTTAAACTAGATCTAAACAAACAGAAGGACGTGAATGAAAGAGATCACTTAAACTAGATCTAAACAAACAGAAGGACGTGTACGAATGTGGATCACTTAAACTAGATCTAAACAAACAGAAGGACGTGAACGAATGTGGATCACAAACTAGATCTACACAAACAGTAGTGCGTGAACTTAGATCACGAACAGAAAGTGGACGTTGTCCAACAACTGATCTTAAGTCCTCAAGTTTGTTTGTAGGATTTTTGGATTAAAACTTTGCTGATGGATTGATTTTAGAGCTGAGATTTTTACTCCGGATAACAATAAATCTTTAAACAAGGAAAGTAGAATTATGAGTTGACTGGAAAACTAACAGATAAATTTGCAGAAACTCGAAGATGGATTAAAAACAATCAAACTGACTTCAACGAAAAGTGAACAAGTGTTTTAACCTTCAGAAAACTCTAATTAAGAGACAATTATCTTTTAAAGATAAAGCTATTAGTGCCTTACGTTTCCTCAAATGCTATTTTTTTAGAAAAAGAAAACGTAGTTTCAATTGTTTTCCATTTTTATAAACTTAAAATGTAGCTTTTTTAATGTTTTATTTAAAGTGGATTTAGACCACGTACGATTTATATTACCACTTTGAAAAATTTGGTTTTAGAAAAATTTCCTTTTCCTGAGAACGAAAAAAGAACTAGTTGTGAGTGTGAACCTCTTATGCTGTGAGTCAAAATATCCATTAGTATTGTGTTGGAGCACTACATGAGAGATTTGCTCTGTTCTCTATGACAAAGAAGCAGTGGAAATAAATACAACTTGGTTATGGTGGACTATTTCACAAAATTGTCAGAAGCATATGCTATTCATAAGCAGGAAGCAGAAATTCTAGCAAGAAAACTCTTGAATGAATTTGTTTCAAAATTTAGCATGAATATGGAATTGCAGTTACATCAGTTTCTAACTTTTGACAAACTTTGTTCACAGGAACATCCGAGATTCTTTGAATAAAGAAGATCCGTTCTCTAGTGGAGGAATACAACAGTAAACTGTTAACTATGTTAATCATTTATGTGAATGAAATGTTAGAAAGTATGCAAGAAAAGGATCTTCCGCTGCTACTTATCAGTTATTTAAAAACTGCGCAAGAAGCTACAGACAACAAACCATCATCGTTGATGTTTGAAAGAAGACTTAGCTAAAGTACTGTTAGAGCTCCTGTCGAGACTACTCCTAGATTACCAAGTAGAGGGCTATTAGTAAGTTCATTCGACAATCTATGAAGGTAAAACCATCCTAGCAATAGAATAGCCAGTAACGAAAAGATACAGGAGGTCATCCCAACTTTATATTATAAGCCTCGAAATAGAAAACCATACAAAACGTACTGTTTCACTTGTGTGTTAGTGTTGTTTAAAGAACACGTCACAGCTCAGAAAGTGGACACTGTTGTGAACTATATTTTCAATTTTTTAGTTCTATTGTTTGTTCGAGAGAATTTCTAACAGAATGTTAATGTTACATTTAGAAAGTTTATAAAAGTAGTCCTATGAAACACAAAACGTTCGAGACACTTTTTAAAATACCTAGAAACAAAAGACACATTATAAAATACGCTAATGAGTAAAGCACGAAGTTTAGTTAACCTCGTATTTTGTATCGGGATTTAGATCCGTGCGGACCTGTGAGGTCACGTACAAGCTTGACCTCGTACTCCCTCCTTCACTGATATTTAGGTTTCACTGCTTAAACGTAGAACGTGTTATCTTCACGTAAAGTTGTGGTATAATTCAAATATCCACATTTTATTAAAGTCAGAGGAAAATTGTTCTTGTCATTTAATTTATTTTGTTCACCCACAGCCACCCCTCCCCAAGGAGAGAAGCTGTATGCCTGCGAACTCACAAAACTAGAAATCGGGTCTTGATACCCGTGGTGAACAGAGCACAGCTAACCCTTTGTTTAGCTTTCTGCTTAGTTATAACCAACTTTACGAACAAAATAATACCTCCATCGTTGAGTGTGAGTCACGGAACGAGGATATCCAGCAGGCACTTCCAGGAAATCAAGGAAGAAATTACATTTAAACTATGATTTATTTCAATATTGCAACTACAAGCCACACGTGGCCTGGCATGGCCGAGCACGTAAGGCGTCCGACTCGTATTCCGAGGGTCGCGGGTTCGCGCCCGCGTCGCGCTAAACATGCTCGCCCTTTCAGCCGTGAGGGCGTTATAATGTGACGGTCAATCCCACTATTCGTTGGTAAAAGAGTAGCCCAAGAGTTGGCGGTGGGTGGTGATGACTAGCTGCCTTCCCTCTAGTCTTACACTGCTAAATTAGGGATAGCCCTCGAGTAGTTTTGTGCGAAATTTCAAAAACAAACAAACAATTCAAGCCACACAGTGGCGCAGCGGTACGTCTGCGGACTTACAACACTAAAAACCAGGTTTCAATATCAGTGGTGGGCAGACATAGCCCTTTGTGTAGCTTTGTGCATAGTATTGACAAACAAACAAGCTACATTCTAAAATAGAGTTGTTATTGAAGATAAAGGTCTCAGTCTAAACAATAATTCTCAATTGAAAGGTGTCAATCTAAACAATAATTATCAATTGAACATCTGTATGTTTATTTAGTTGAATCCCTCTTTAATTATACGTAAAGATTCTTGACACATGTAAGTGCAAACGAAAAACTTTTTTAAAGAGTTGTGAGGGGAATATCCAAAATATAGAGGTCTAAAATATATATTTTTTCTGGTGTGCACGTGAGGGGGTTTACATATAACAGAACGGGTTTACTTGAAACAAGTACATTACCATTTAAGGAATAGTTCAAAACATAAAAATAATTCAAAACATAGTTCTGAATTTAGTTTTTTAGAAATTAATATTGAAGTTTCTAATGGGAAATCAGCGGACTTTCAAAATTTTACTTACCTAACAAGAATCAAATACACGTTAATGGCATTTTCCAAAAACAATTGTTTGAAATGCTTTGCAATATTGTTGTTTATGAATATATAAACTGTTAAGTAAAAATACTCATAAACCAAGGGTTTATTTGATACTGTCTATGAATTTTGGAAACAGGCTATAGGTATTGAAAAGCTCGCTTGAATAACTGTAAATGTAATTCACACTCACATGCACTGACATCATTATGTGCTACAACAAAACATCCGTTTGCTTTTCCATGAATCTTTCAACATTCTCATTGTAATAGGTGCAAACGTCGCCACACGCCGAAACAGTATGATCGAAAACACAAAACTAGATATAATAATACATTACAAAAGTGAGATATTTTAGCTCTAAATGACCATCATAATACAGTACCAATTTATTTTGAAAGCCGCGAGTCGTAGAACTTCACCAGTTTTGTTTCTGGATAAAGACTACATCACAAGTGTATTGTTTGGCATTTAAATTTCATGCAAAGACCTGTTTAATGTGTACGATATATAGTCTTACAATCTTTTAAATGTATAGTATAAACTGTTTGTTATTATTTTTTGTTATTTATCCACATTATAGTATCGTTTGCCAAGAAACAAATCAATGAAACTGAATCTAAAAATGTTAAAAGTAATGTATATATATAGATGTTGAATATACCGAAAATGAGTTTAAATATTTAAATTTAATCCAAAAGAAATTTTTATTAGCGCAAATACATGAACCACATGTTAGTAGAAATCCTAATGTTTTTGTACAGTAATTTCACCTGGTAAAATATGACCCAGACAGATGACAAATAAATAGATACTTTTTTCTCTTTTTTTTTGAGAACAACCAAACAAGTTTTACTTTCGTGTAACTTAAGTGATGGTATTGAGGCAAAAAGGACAATAGTGTAAATTCCTCAACTTCTAAGTATTTCTAAGTTTTCTCATAATATTTAAAGAATTAAAGAGAGACTAATGCGAATTAGAAAGAAGTCCAGTATTCTCTCTGCCTTATAAAACTTAATCTAGATAATATCGATAATAATTACAAACATGATTAAACTTTTGTTGTTTTCATTTAGCTTTGAATGATAGCACTTGACAACATCCTTCCCGGAGAGGGCAGGAATGTTCCAATGAATAAGTTATGCTAACTCGTATGATAAGGCATAGTGTGGTAGGAGTTGTGTTATATTTTAGTTTAGGCTAGTTTTAGATTTGTGAAAGACAACTATCACGGTGGAAGTTTCTACGTGAGTATTCTAATAGTAATAATTTAACCAGGGTATGATCTGAGTAACCGAACTGTTAAATAATATCGATTGCTTTACGTTTATCATTACCAATAGTAATATATCTTAGTAAATATTAATACGTGTAAATAGTATACTACATTTCTTACACTTTAGATTGTTATTGAGTAATAACACTAGTAGTAGTAATGCAGTAAATGGCCCTAAGGTACATATTTACAGTATTGTAGTATTGCTATTATTAGTACTAACTTTACAAAAGAGATTAGTAATATAATATAGTGAATGTTCCTAGACTGCACAATTTTCTAAGAAATTGCATAGGATTAAGGTTATTGCACATCTTAGAGAATAAGTTAAGATGCATTAATTAAATGGATTAAGAGTAGGATTGTGTGGAGTTTACTAGTGGTATTAATAAGGTTTATGTAAAATTAGTAAAATCTGTGAATTGATTTTGCAAGTGATGTACCCAGGGTTCTGCATTACCTCTTGTAATATCTCAGTTGCATTTATAAATAAATAACCAGTAAGTTACTAAAAATATATATATTATATGAAATTAATGGATATTGTAAATTCTACTAATGGTGCAGAACTTTGTGGTTTTTCTGTGTTATAAATAATTTTAAAGCTTTATAAAGACAAGTATGGAATTCATATTGCCAAATATCTAACACAGGAATGTTTTCTTTGCCTTTTGAACAAATAGTTTTTCAGTTTGTTTTATTGCTGGAAAAATTGGTCAGATTTGAAAGAAGTCTCACAAGTTTTTGAAAATTTTGAACTTTAAAAGTGTAGTGTATACAAACATTTGAATGTACATATCTGTGAACTTCAAAGCTATGTAGTATTCACAAATATAAGTTTTAATTTCTAATCCCTCAACCACACAGTAACAGTCGTATTTAAATTCATGTACAGTATTATTACCTTGTATTTGTCTGCAATAAGCAACTAGAAAGATTTGACTACCTGATCTAAGAAAAAATATGTAAAAGAAATAAACTTACAAAATTTAAACTGTCACGCACCAATACATTTGACACCATTTTAGTTAATAGAGGTAATAATGTAAGCTATGAATGTTAGTTCATATTACATGGAATATTTTACAAGTAGCACTACATTATTCAAATGACCTTGTTAAAATACATGAAGAAATATTTTTCAAGAATTTGTACATAATGTGATATGTCACACAAACATTTAACTGCCAGTGACACTGTATTGCCTACATAAACCATTAAATAAAAATGAAGTCTTGGTCGTTATATTTTACTTTATGTATGTGTGTTTCGTGTTGCAAGAAGGATTAAGGACGAGAAATTTCTTCAAAAATTCCACACCTTTGAAATGCATAACTAGTAAATTTAGTAAATTTGCATGTGATGTCAGATTAATGGGCATTTTCAAATTGCACTGAGAGTGGAGAATTTTAAAGAGATTTTAACTGTTAGTTAACTTGTGGAAGGTATATTTTTTAATCTTTCTAAAATTAAGGCTAGGTAACTTGATCATTGAAACATTTTTTAAGCTTGCAGAGGAAGATTAATAATGAGGAAAAGGATGTGGGTAGGGGTTCCCAAAGCCCTAGAGTTTTGTTAGACAATGGCTTTTGTCTAGTATTAAGGGAAACAGAACCATAAGTTTAGTATTGAGTATAAATCAAAGAAGGTAATCAGTATAGTATGATAGTCTGGTTAGACTGTATGTGTAATATTGTCTCCTTTTAGTCATTTAAAAAATTATGTTATTGGAAAGAGTTGAGAAAATTTCTAGTAGGATGATTGCAGAGGATGAGTTAATATCTTTTAGAATATCAGGAAAATTGGAAAAATAAAGGCCTCATATTTTTTGTGTGCTGTATTCAGAATACGATAGAAAAAGTTAAACTTCAAAAATATCTTCTAAACTTTAATTGTATTTTCATAAGAGGGTGAGAGCTTAATATACCATACAAGCATCAAGAGACTGCACACTCAGTCCAGAGAAAGTAAAATTGAAACACTAGTTCTATATTTTATTGAGATTCCCTTCTGTAAGGTGCTGGTCTCCACTGTAAACATAAGCTCAATTAGTAAGTTAGACACCCTGTTAGAAAAATGAATGGTCTAGAGTTGGACTTCAGCATTTTATCCAACTTAAGTTTATCCATGATATAGGAAAAGGAAGTTAAAAACTATTATATACAGCCTTGCTAGTTAAATGTGTTAATGTTGGAATTACTTTCCTACCCTTGTATTTTAATTTTTTAAATGAATACATGTACGTGGTTTCAAAAACTTTGGCTACAACCACACAAAGATACAGAAACCAAACTATTTCTAAATACAGCTGTAATATTCAGAATAATTATAACTGATTTTATTATTCAGTTGTATATGGTGGACCATTAAAAACTGTAGCAGGTATACTAAAGTGCTTAATATAACTGTCAGCCTAATTTGTCAGTATTTGTTTTTTTTACTCTATACTACATGACTACATGATGATCTAGTTGATTCCTTATACCAGTTGAAATTAAATGTGGATATCTAAGCAATAGTTAAGTTAGAAAAGGTTGAATTCTGAATTACATACATATTAATTTTGTTAAATAAAATTAATTACAACTATCTTTCAAAGTTTGAAAAGTAATAAGTGAATAAGTAGAGAACTAAAAGCTATCGAGGTAATATAGTATTATTTAGTTAAACATAACTCTTTGACTTTTCAGTGCTAACTGCTGTAATGTTTCATTTTACAGTGATGGAATGTTACACTCCACCTCTTAAAAAGTTAACTGTTTAATGCTAGAACCAAAATTTGTTTTTAAATAAGAGATGATCACTGTAGATCATAGAGTTTTAAAATAACTTAAATCAGGGTTTAAATAACCTTAGCGTATTGTGTGATTATAAAATTTTTGATTGTATCTTTCCCTTAGGAAATTAAAAACCCTTTATGAAGTAACAGTCTAATCAGATAAAATTAGTTTAATTGTGATGACAACATTGTTTAAGTTCTCAACTAGGGACAAGGCCTAAGAAGGATTAACATTGTCCTTGTTGAAACTACAGCATTCAAATATACAAGTCTGTTTCTCTATATTTTTTTTTTCACATTGCAAAACATAAATACTACAATTTGAGTCAATAGGTCTTTCTTACTTCCATATTTTAGAAATACATTGTTTCTTATGTTTATTATGCTTCAAAGAAAATTACTGAAGAACTAATCTATGTTAGGAGCTCAGTTTCTGTTCGTTTTGTTTGTCCAACAGTTATGTTTAATGTGAAAATGTCACATGTTGACAGACAGTGATTGGGTGCTGTGAACTGACATGTACTAAGAGAAGAGATGTTTGAATTTTTGTTTTTCACTAATCACTGGTTACTAAAACAGATATTTAACCCAAGCTTTAATCTTTTAGTGGACAGGAAAGTATGCAGGTTAAATACAGTTTTGACTTTCTTTGTGTGATGTGACTAGCTATAGTACATCTGTGAAAAAAAATAACAGTTGATTTGGTTCAGTGGTTTTTGTGTAAATAAACAAGCTGACCTCATTCACATACAATGTACATGCTTCAGAGAGTGTGCCAGGCACAAGTGGGTTTTCCTGTGTTATCTGTTAATGTAACTTTTACCATGTATGTAAATGTTGAATAATGCATATTTCCATAGAGAAGAGTCAGGCTGTGGTATTTAAATTGATTCAGCTGATTATATTTATAATATACAGCAAAAGTAACAAGGGATGTACGTTGTACCTGCAGTATATAGTATCTCATGTTTGTTGAGGTGCAGATATTGTGACTGACTCTGGATTACACTATATTTAATTGCAATTCCAGCTGTAATAATAAAGTTTAAAAAAAAACTTAAGAAAATGCGTGCTCAGAGAAAAATATACAGGAAACCGTAAAACCCTATGATCCACACCTTTATATTAGGTTGTTTTGATAGTGGATTTTTGTTTTTATTTGTGAAATAACAACTGATCATTCACTAAAGTCATTAATGTGTTACTATTGTTTTATAATACATGTTTTTTATTTATTCCATTCTGGTATTTCCAAGTTGTGGGATTTGAAGCAATGTTTTATAAACTTTATAACATGGTTTTGTTTTGTGAATTTTGTGCAAAGGGCTATCTGTGCTAGCTTTCCCTAATTTAGCAGTGTAAGACTAGAGCAATGGCAGCTTGTCATCACCACCCACTGCCAACTCTTGTGCCACTCTTTTACCAACAAATAGTGGGATTAACCATGACATTATAACCATCACCAGCGTGTTTGGTGTTTAACACGATATATTTTCTTAACACGTCTTTTGCTTCATGGAGTAGTAGTTTGCAACTGAGAAAATACATTGAAAAAATCAATTATATCGTGATTTTCCAGGGAGAATGACAGAAGTTTGGCAAGTATAAATACTGATAGGATAGTTGCCTTCAGATGAAAAAACTTATTTTTAATAGGGTTGTATCCTTTGAAGATGAGTGAGATGTGGTATATTTTATTAAATGTTTTCATTGACAAGTATATTAATTTATTGGTTGCCAGTTCTTAAGACAGTAAATTCATGATTTACATGTTAAGAACCGTTACTGAGCACAGATTTTTGGTCAGAAGTAGGAGGTTCAACCACAAACAAACTCATGGGTTTGAAAGTTTGTTTATGATTCAAACATAACAAAAGTGTATGCAAATGTGAAAGTTGAGTAATTAAACAAAAAAACTTATCAAGTCAGTATTTGGGAATAATTTTAACCATTTAAATTAAAATTTACTTTTTAATTATGTGGATGCACATGTACAAGAGTAGAACCTAAACAAAGATCTTATATACATAAAACATAGTAAAGTACTAGTTATATGAAGTCATTGAATAACTAAAACATGGGTAGAAAATATGTTTAGTCAGCTTCTAATTGACTTCTTAAGCATACAGTCCTACAGTTTGAAATGTGCACAGAGCTGATTTGATACATTGTTTACTATAGGACATTGTTCCCTGTTTGAGGCCTAACTGTTTCATTTATTACCCCTTATACTATTTTACATTGTATGTATATGTTAATTCTGTTATACGTTGATCAAATGTTACCACTTTTCCTTATGTCTAGTCAATTTTCAAACTTTCAAAACACAAGTACATACTAACTGACTATCATGTCTTTGCAATATTGAACTTATCTTGAATAGTTTTGTATGTGTGTATGGTCTCAGGATTTTCTGGCAAAATTTATTTCTAACTTTAAACATTTTTTTTTGGTTAATATTGCAATTATGCATGTCAAAGAGCTCTCAGAAGACTTGTAAATATTGTTGGTTAAAAAATCTTGTATTCTAGTGTCATACCTTAATCTGTAAGTTTCTTTAGTCATAACATTTCTTAAGGTCTTTTTTTTTTTCTCCTCTTCTGCAGGTTCAAATTATGAAGGTACGATGTTTTTTTTGGGGCCTGTGTTGCCGAAACATACTATCGTTAATCAATTTTATATTTCTTTTGTTCATTGTCTCTTTCTTGTGGCTACAGCTCCATGTAGGTAGTCTCAAATCGCAATCACTTGACCAGAAATTGGAAAGAAAATATAACAACGTAGCTGTTAACATAGGGAAAGTCGGTTCAGCTTTGAACTCAACTGTCACATCACCACCTCTTGTCTTGGAACATGTGAAACAAGCCATAAAAAAGATCAATACTGATCAATTAATAATAAATTCATATAAATATGGACCTTTATCTTCTGGAAACCCAGTTATTGTCATCCAAGTCCACAACAGATATCAGTATTTATCTGCTCTTATCAGGTCATTACAGCAGACAAAAGGAATTGAAAAAGTGTTGGTTATATTCAGCCATGATTTGTTTGATAGAGAAATCAACCAACTAATTCAAAAGATCAGTTTCTGTAAGGTAGGTGTTGTTTTTCAGTACCTTTAGACAGTAACTTAGTTTACCTTTTTTTGGTAGGTGGATACAAAACATTTAAGTTGCACTTTAAGAGTGTCTTCAGAAAATACATATAGTAATTTTGATTGCATTTTGTTTCCATGATATTCAGGTTTTTATGAGGAGTGTTTACATGAATATCAATTGTATTTCATAACTTATTTCTTACTCTTTTGTGATTAAATTTACTATTTATTAATACTAAGAGTGAACATCATTCTTAGTGTATTTCATTCATCATGAAGAATAGAACTGTAGTAATAAGACATGAGGATTATTAAAAACTGTAAAGCATTGCAGTGGAAGTATTGTAAAATATAAAACAGATGATGATTGGATCTGAGAAAAAGAAACATTATCTCATATCATGATTAATTTTAAATAAATGACCATAAGTAAAAATTAGATCATGATGAATTTATAAGGTAAATACCCGTAAAAAATAAATTTAAACTGTAATGGATACAAAAACTGTGACAAAGTATTGATAAAACAAATTGACAGTGAACTATTACATGGTAATTTCTAAGGTCAGAATTGTCAATGGGCACATTAATTTTTTTTCACTTTGTGTATTACAAATATGTTTTTGAAGATTGTCAGAACTATAAGTAGATGCATTTACATGTAGTGACCAGATCAGCTCAATACCGCACTGTGACATAGGGTCATACAGGGGGGTGTTGACCACATTGGCTAAAATACAGGAATGTTGAATCTTTTTACCATATCAGTGAAAAGAAATCTTATTAAGACTGCATCATGGATGATGGGCCACCTAGCTATACAACAACCAATCAGCTATAAGAACACACTACTGATCTCAATTTAAACTATATTTTTACATTATAAAAGTAATAATCATTTTATCCCTTACATCTATAGGTCTAGCAGTAGCTGTATAAGGTGTAACCTATACATCGATTTCTATTGGCAATTTCTAACCTTTTATTTTGGGCAATGTTCAAAATATTCTTCCTTGTGGCAGGGTACTTAAATGCAGTTCAAAAGTGTGATGTTTTACCCTTGTGTTAACAGCTTTAAATCTGAGAGAAACATTCAGTTGTGCAGGAACTGTCATACTTTCAGTCAATAAATTATTTATTAGTACCCATTCTACTGTTGTATAGTAAATTTTTATTGTACATTTGTTATTTCTTTGACAGTTTTATGTCTGATTGACAATGTGATAATACTGAATGTATGAAACCTAATGAAAGTATAGTTAATGAATACTAGATCTATAATCTAAAAAGGGAGACAATGTAATATAGCTGCTTATGTTTCTGTACTTTCAAGTTTAACAATTTTCATTTGTGGAGATATGAATATTTTGGCAGATGAGTGCTAAAAAAGTTCTTAACTTCAGATATTACTTACATTTTCAGTTCTGTTCTGTATTTCTCCAGGGAATTCCTAGAAATGAGGTGTTTTTTTTATATATTTATCAGATAATGAACTGTCAATAGACTTCTTTAGCAAGGGTCATTTTCCTTCAGATGCTGTCCTCCTCTAGTAATTTGTTTATTACCAACTTTTACTTTAGTCCTTTCATATTCATGTTTTCTCTCACCAACTACTAGCATTTGAATGCTCTCCTTATTGCTTGTTTTCTGTTTGTGTAACAACCACATTATTCTCACTTCTCTTACACTTTCCTTGATTCCACAGATTCTTGATGTTTCTTTAATTTCCTTGTTCATTCTCTTCCCATTCAGTGACACTCTCAACAGCCATCTCAGCATTTTCATTTTTTTTCTATCAAAAAGCTTTCTTTATTCTTGAAGGTTCAAGTCTTTGCTCTGTATAGAAGTAATGGTCTAATCACTTTTATACACTTGGACTTTTCAGTGTCCTTGATAACCTTTTGTCACAGACTACTGTGACAGCTTCCTTTTGTTTCTTCAAACCTGCCCCAGCAACTTTACATCTGTGGTTTTGACCTTCTTTCTGCCCTTTTACCCATTAGGACTTCTGTTTTACTGACATTTACTTTCAAGTCTATTCTTTCCAAATCCTTCTGCCACACTTAAACTCATTTTTGAGTCCACTGCTAACACTAATTTAATAAAACAATGAATTGTTATCTTATTGGTTTATCAAACCCATAATAAGGCTGAATGTAGGCATTTACATGGATAACAAATTTAATTTATATTTACACATACTACATGAGTCAGCCTGTTATCTTTGTGGATCCAACACGTCATTCTGGGAACATGTTTTTCTTTTTATTAGACAAAAAGATGTTTCACACTGTTTTCGAGGTCTTGGTCACTGGGTTAGACCCTTGACTTGATCTGAGACCATGATATCCTACATGGAGAAGTTAACTTGTAAAATGATGTAGCAATGAAATATGGTTGAAATGTTTTAGATGCAGTTGTGAATGTGATGGTCTAAGTGTTGTGCTTAAGCTAAACAGTGGGTCCTAATTAGATGAGGGAGAACATATCCAATCAACTTGCTGTAGCAGCTGAATTAGAGGTTTGTCGGTTAATTAATGTGATAAGAACAAAACATAAATAACAAATCATTAGTTTTCCATGATGACGAAAAACCCATTTGTAGAGAAAAATATATGTAAAAATGGCTGGTATGGGTAGAGAAAACTCCTCAATATAGTGCTTTCTCTACTCGTAGCAGCCATTTTTACATATATATAAGAATCATTAGTTTCAATATTTTGTGAAACTGACAACACAGTAAAACCTGAAGATGCAGTGTTGAAGTTGATGCACTGTGTATTACAAGATGACGTCCAAAGTTATTCTCAAATTTAAAATGACATTTATACAACGAACAGTGAATATGTGAAGGATGGTATAATATCCAGTATTGCACTATAATAGTATAATCTATATAGATTCTGTCAAGTCAACCATAGTTTATGGTTAACATTAAATAGAATGAAAACTAACAATCAAATTCCGTAAGGTTTTGTTAACATCTATAGAGTTAGTTGGGTCAGTAAGAATTAATGCATCTATTTGTAGTGCATTGTAAAACTTCTGTTGAGGTTTCTAGGCTGTACTCTGACTTTGAGCTTGTTATATGTATGATACACTTTATTTTTCATATATACACAGGAGGTAAATAAAGGTGTACAGTACTGTAGCTGGGACCTTGTATCCCAAGCTAGCTCAATAAAACATAAGTTTAATGAAAACCGATAAAGCAGGTCCCATATGTTTATGGTCCACTTTTTAAGTATTGTTAACTTGTTATAACAAGATCTTACACAGTAGGCTTTGACTTGTATATTTGTTAAGTGACATACAAGCTGTCATCAATGCTGTGACTTATTTCCTTTAATTTGTTTTGTGATTGTAATCTTCATTCTTTTGTTTCATGTATGTATTTTACGACAGTGGTTCTCAATCTTTTAGAATCCATGGAACTCCTCTGGTGTCAAAGTTGTCACGTAACCCCCTTTACAATGACTAAAGCACCTGTTTGTACCTGGTCATACTAAGTTAAAACAATATAGTGACTGCTACTAAAGATATGATGTAATTGATTGTAGTTACATCACTAGTATGTATTTGTGCATTAGTATATGCAGAACTATTGCATTTCATAGAATCCTTGGATATCCATTAAAAAGCACTACTTTAAGACACTAGTTATAGGTAATGGTGTTTGTGTGTATGTAATTTGTGTAAGCATGATAGTCATGATTCGTGTACATCTGGAATTAGGCAGACAATCCTGAACACATTCTACAGATATTCAAGATATGTGATAAAGTTGTTGCTTTTTGTTTTACTTAAAGTATTTCTAATGATTATTTTGATAATGCTAAGAAAATTAAGAGAAACCAGAAGTGTGAAGTGAATTTCCAATTATTAAATGATTAATTACTCCATGATTTCTTGCACGCAGGTCACAATTATTGAATGATTAATTACTCCATGTTTTCTTACACTCGGGTCACAATTATTAAATGATTAATTACTCCACGTTTTCTTGCACGCGGGTCACAATTATTAAATGATTAATTACTCCACGTTTTCTTGCACGCGGGTCACAATTATTAAATGATTAATTACTCCACGTTTTCTTGCACGCGGGTCACAATTATTAAATGATTAATTACTCCACGTTTTCTTGCACTCGGGTCACAATTATTAAATGATTAATTACTCCACGTTTTCTTGCACTCGGGTCACAATTATTAAATGATTAATTACTCCACGTTTTCTTGCACTCGGGTCACAATTATTAAATGATTAATTACTCCACGTTTTCTTGCACTCGGGTCACAATTATTAAATGATTAATTACTCCACGTTTTCTTGCACTCGGGTCACAATTATTAAATGATTAATTACTCCACGTTTTCTTGCACGCGGGTCACAATTATTAAATGATTAATTACTCCACGTTTTCTTGCACGCTGGTCACAATTATTAAATGATTAATTACTCCACGTTTTCTTGCACGCTGGTCACAATTATTAAATGATTAATTACTCCACGTTTTCTTGCACGCGGGTCACAATTATTAAATGATTAATTACTCCACGTTTTCTTGCACGCTGGTCACAATTATTAAATGATTAATTACTCCACGTTTTCTTGCACGCGGGTCACAATTATTAAATGATTAATTACTCCACGTTTTCTTGCACGCGGGTCACAATTATTAAATGATTAATTACTCCACGTTTTCTTGCACGCGGGTCACAATTATTAAATGATTAATTACTCCACGTTTTCTTGCACTCGGGTCACAATTATTAAATGATTAATTACTCCACGTTTTCTTGCACTCGGGTCACAATTATTAAATGATTAATTACTCCACGCTCGGTCACAATTATTAAATGATTAATTACTCCCGTTTTCTTGCACGGGTCACAATTATTAAATGATTAATTACTCCACGTTTTCTTGCACGCTGGTCACAATTATTAAATGATTAATTACTCCACGTTTTCTTGCACGCGGGTTACAATTATTAAATGATTAATTACTCCACGTTTTCTTGCACGCGGGTCACAATTATTAAATGATTAATTACTCCACGTTTTCTTGCACGCGGGTCACAATTATTAAATGATTAATTACTCCACGTTTTCTTGCACGCTGGTCACAATTATTAAATGATTAATTACTCCACGCTGGTTTATTTGCACGCTTGGTGGTCACAATTATTAAATGATTAATTACTCCACGTTTTCTTGCACGCGGGTCACAATTATTAAATGATTAATTACTCCACGTTTTCTTGCACGCAGGTCACACAGATATTTTATCCACATTCAATTCAGCTCCATCCAGATACGTTTCCCGGACAAGATCCTAATGACTGTCCACGTGACATGAAGAAAGAAGAGTAAGATTTCTCTTTGTATTAAATTTAAATTTATCTTTTATTCATTTTACCTGTTTATAATTATTATACCTGTAACAATTTGATTGCAGGTTTTATGTTTACATCTAAAATTCTGTGAGCACATAATGAAACCTTTAATATAAATATGTACCCTATACATACAAGTAGTTATTTTAAAATAATCCAGAAAGACAAGAAATATGTAACAATATTCCTGAGTTTTACTTAAAATAGAATATCCATCAACATTAGTTACAGTTAGTTCTGCTTCTATTTGCTGTAATTTCAAGACTTTTATGCTTTAATAGGAAGAACATGCTTTTTTACAGTGTATAGGAATGTTTAAAAGAATTGTTATTGAATTACATTTGAAGTATTTTTCATGTAATTTAACCTGCAAGTTTAATGTTCAAGTAGGTAATAGCAGTCTGTTGGAAAGTTTATAATAATTATTACCTTGTTTACTGTTTATCATCTTAAAAATAAATTTAATTTCAACCTTTTTGTTGTATGGTTTCAGAAACTTGCCTCAGATGTGGTATATTTAGAACATTTAAAGAAAGACATAACTGTTTTTGTTCCACAGGGTGTTCGGAAAGTCACTGTGCACTTGTATATTTGTTAACAGACATGTTTTAATATAGAATACAGGAGGTAAATATGAATGACAATAATAAACAATGTTGAAAGTGACCACCGTTGGCATCAATACAGACTTGGATCCTTCCTATTTTGTTTCTAAACATCTCTGTCAGTTGCTGGCTTGAAATAGACTGAATGAATGCTGTTATTGCTGCTTTCCAACTGCACAGTGACTTTCCGAACACCCTGTATGATAGTATTTTATTGTCAACACTCAAAGGATGATTCAGTTAAACACCCATGAATCTCTGCCTTTTAAATTAGGTTTTGTGAATAGATAGCTGAGCTATAAACTTTATAAATCTTTCGAACATTTACTTTAAACTTGTCACCCAAACCTGTAACTTGAGTAATAAAATACAAGCTGTCTCCAAAACTACTAACTCCATAAAAGTAGTCATTGTTGATTAACCAAATTAACCAATATATCAATTAGTGTTACATGAAGTAATTTATCATAACTGTGATTAAATTGATCAATATTCTAAAAATAATGAATTTAATAAAAATTGGTGCTTCCAAAACAATAGTTCACCTGTTTACACAGATTAGCCACAAATTATGAAACTGCTTGTGGTATCCTTGTTTCTACTTATTAAATAAGCTTGATATAAACTGTATCTTTGCATAGACTTTTATTGTGAGAGACAGTACCGAGGAAGTGTTCTTCCCATTTTGATTCTTGCTTACTGACCATTACCGTTTAACAGCTTCTGGCCACTGGGGTGGTGTACCACAAGGAACATTCATTGATGTGGCTTAACAAAATTAGATAGGGTGTGGAATGGTTGTGGCAATGTCACCCCTCTAAACAATAACTATTACCACTTGTGCCTTCTTCTTGCAGCCAAAGTTTGTTCAGTATAAAATAAGCAAACAAAATGTTTGCATCTGCTTGGACAGTCATGTTTTCATTTTGCTCATCCCTGCAATGCACGGGACTCATTTACTTCTTCCCCTCCTTCCATTTTTGGGGGAAGAGTACACCTTGGTTGAGGTAAAGTGAGGTCTCCCACAGTTGGGTCCATTTTGAATCCATGCCATCAGGTGTCACATTCAATAAATGTCCCTTTGGGTACTTTCAGAAGGGAGGTCATCTTTGTAAACTTTTAGACTGGCTTCTTTATACAAGTTAGATTCAAGATTTTAGGTAATCTGTGTGATGAGATGAGTTATTGTTTCAGAATCTGTTATTTTCTTAATCTAGAAAAGTATTTTTGATTGTGATACTCACCTGTTTACACACTTTCTTCCATCTTCCCCACTTTCTCATGCCTTGTCTCATCAAAGATTGAAGTTACCATGAGTGCAAGTATTGTTGGGAAAGTTACTGTGCATTGAACTTGCATTGCCCATCCTGTTGGTGGAGAGATTTTTTTCACATATCATGTACCAGCACAGTTAATCTTAAAATGTAACAAGGTGGAAGTTGCTTCAAGGCTTAGTGGCATACAAATATCTTGTGCATAAACACAAGGAATATAGCTAATCGATGTGAAGAGATACCTGTTAAAAATAAGTAATTTTCACTTAATGTTTTTAATTATTTCAGCTTAACTAAATAATATTGCAACTTGCAAAAATAATTAATCAAAATCAGTGTTATTGTTATTTCCAGTTATTCAACTATTCAAGGCTTGCACGAAAACATAATTTCAGTATTTAATGAACCTGATGATATATTGATTATCAAATTACATTGATTCTCCAGCTCTGTTGCTGAAGCACCAGGCAAAAATAAAGTTAAAACATTTTGAATTCAGATGTTAGACAAAAATCTTTAATATATTTTGACATGATACCTGCCAGTGTCTTCCTTGGTGGTTTAATATTACACTAAATCCATAGTATCTAGGGAAACACAAACCACAATTTCAAATAATTTAATTCCTCGTGTCTCTCTGTGGTTCTTTTGAATTGAAGAAAATGGCAGTAAAGATCTTAGTATGAAAAACAACTAAGAAATTAAAGTACAAAGAAAATATTGCATTTCTCAGCAAAACAAAAAATGTTAACTCAATTTTTCAAATCAGTGTGAATTATTTTAAATGACATGGAAGCTATATATTCATGAAATATGTTCTTACAAAAACTATACTTCTCTAAATCATCAAAGAACTAATCTGGCTTGGCATGGCCAGGTGGTCAGGGTGATTGATTCGCAATTTAAGAACCGTGGGATCGAATCCCCGTCACACCAAACATACTTGTCCTTTCAGTTGTGGGGGCATTATAATGTGATGGCCAATACCACTATTCATTGATAAAAGAATATTCCAAGGGTTGATGGTGATGACTAGTTGTTTCCCTCTAGTCTTATACTGCTAAATTAGGGACAGCTTGTGCACATATCCCTCGTGTAGCTTTGTCAGATACAAAAACAAAACGGAATGACTCGAAGAAATCTACAAGTACTAGGAATTTTCTTCACAGACAATACAATCAAGTGGGTGAATTAGTGTAATAGCAGTAGCCAAGCTGGTTTTCTGGATCTTTTTGTTTGTAAGAGTATTTAGATGTATTTCATAAGTATTTACTTCTTGGTATACAGGTCTTAACAATTAACATAAATCAGAGTTGGCTTCAGAAGAATTCATCAGCCACATGAGTCCTAGCAATATCATTTCTATTTTGTTTTATTTTTCTCTTGATTTATTATCAAATAACTGTTGTAACTATTAAGATGATAAAATTATCTACATTTATTTTATTCCTCATGTGATGGTTAACTTTTGTTTGAAGCTTTCTAAGAGGTGTGTTTTTCAAAACTGCCTAGGGCATTAGTAAAGGGCTGTAACAATGCACACTACCCAGATCGCTACGGACATTTTCGAGAAGCGAGCTACACACAAGCAAAGCATCACTGGTGGTGGAAGGTAAGCATTTATTAGTCTTTAAAATGTATATGAACTTCCCATTCTGTTAATGTTAATTATTCATTAGTAATATTAATATATGGCATCAAATATTCTGATTTCATATTTTATGTACAGGTTAACTTTACTCATAGTTATTCTTACAGGAAAAGTATTTTTTTTATATCCTCCAATTTTTGTTTTTTGGAAAGAAATTGTGTAGTCAACTTTATTTAAAAAATGTTGATTTACATCCATTTTAACACAACTTTGTATAAATGTTCATTACCACTTACACATGTAAGAATTTGAAGGTGACATTGAAGAAGTTCAGTATAAAGAAATCAAATGTCACATGAATGGTGTGTGATATCTGTTTGCTCTTTGGTTCTGTATTTTACCAAACAATTCCTAACCTAGAGAATCCACCCCCACATACATACATACATGTGTTTGGTTGTATATCCTCTAAATACTTGAATGTCATTCTCATAAAACTGAAAGTAAATATTAAGATGTTTCATTTTTACTATCAGTACATTGCTTTTGTTGATTGTTTATATGTTTATCTGTTTTAAAAAAGATAAATATTGAAAAATGATTAAAATAAACACTGAGATTGCAGAAAGGTGTTTAGTAATGGTAATCATTATCATTTAACTGTCAGATCTATCAGGTAAGGTGCTTGTTTAGGTTCAGTATCACATCTGTACTTGGAAGTTATAGAATAACTGAATTAATCAACATTGAGAAAGTTCTATTGAACTGTTGGTTAAGTGACTTTGGTTTTATTCAAAATGAATTTAACATAATTATATAAGAATATTCCACCAAACCGTCCAAACAAGTATTTTCAAAATTTGATGATACAACTTTATTTCACATTTTTTGATATGTAAAGTGAGTTCTGTAGAAAAAGCATGAGTGTTTTAGTTACAACTAATAAAGGACTACAGTGAGGAACCCAAAGTACAAGTTCAAAGCTTCAATTTTTGTTTTAAGAAAATATTTCTGTAAAAGCAGTCTGTTATTATCTACTAACACATTCCAAGCGAAAAAATTCCCTTAAATATTAAACAAACATATGTAGGTTACGTTTGTGAGGGAAACATCCCAAAATGAGAGTTAAAGAAACCAATGTAAACTTACCCTGATAGCAGTATGTGTTTGAATCATGTGTCTGTTATGATACTCTTAAAAATTGATTATGGGAATGGAAACACCTGGTGTGTTTGCTTCAATGTTTTGTATGTTTCATCATTTCACGTGCAGATAGTCCTTGTGTAGTTTTGTGCGAAATTAAAAAAAAACACAAAATCATTTCACGTTCAACATGTACAATACATACCATTAAGTAGTTTATATGTTCATTTGAACTTTAGAATATTGTAAGTTATTATAAATTAAACTATTTGGGTTTTACATACATGACATTTTATAATCTTTGTGTTGCTACTGTTATGTAAACTGTTGTATTGTGTTCTGTTCTAGTCATTGAAGTACAACAGTTTATATCCAGTTATTTTGTTGAAAGGAGTTGCCATACATTCAGCAATAAAACCCTAAATGAAATACCATAATAAATCATTGTAACTAATTTTGAAATTTAATATAAAATAAAGCTTATTTATTTCCATCTGGTTTTTCTTATCTCTCAAGATAATTATTTTTCCACCAACCATTTTGTACAGATGTGTTCCATTGTTTCCTTTCATTCTCCTTGAATGATCTGTGTTTTCTGCTATCTACTACCTGTTAAATTATTTTCACATCTAAACCCTACTTGGAAATTCCTGTTGATCTATGTTCATCTTTTATTTTTACAAGTATAATGCAGTTTTACATTTTTCAACTTTATTCAAACTTATCTTATTTTTGTATGTAAAGTGTTTTGAATATATATATATGCCAATGCACATGTAAACACATACATGCACGTGCGTGTGTGTGTGTAATTACCAAATTGTCTCCTTGGTTATATTGTTAGACCTTGTAAATCCAGTATCTGCTTCCCTTAGTGTTGCACTAACAACTCCAGGCTATTACGTCTGTTGAAATAAGTAGAGAAAATGCTAAAATATTAACATGTTTAAATGTTGCACATTTAGTAATGAACCAAGCTTGTGGTTTACCTTTAACATCTCCAGTGAATTCTCACAAATACCTCAGACAGTAAAAGAATAATTAATGAATGTTTTATTTATTACCAAAGTTATTTTTTAGCATTATCCCTATGAGAATGTAAAGGCCAGTAGCAACAGCTTGTATATAAACATGTTTTCAACTAAAGCACATCTGTTTATTATGTGCACATGATATGGAATGTATCACTTTTTTTTTAATGTATGTTGCCATTGTAACTATTCCAGAAAAGGGAACTTTACAGGTGGAGCCACTGCCTACTTTTAAAGTCATTGTGCCAACAGATCCACCAAGATGATAATTTTGAAAAATAAATATAAATATGAATTGATAAAGTGATAATATAAATTTTCATTACTACCTTTCAATTACTTCTGTAATTTGTAGGCTTAGTTACTTGTGCATCTTCCTGTATGTACTGTACTTACATAATAAACACATCAGTCACACCTTTCCAACAATACTTGTACTAACTATTAACACCCATAACTGGTAAGTAATATCTACATTTTTATATTTTAATCCAGTTCCACTTTCTAAAGTAATATATTTAGTTTATGAATTATTTATTGGGATCTAGTTTCATTTCTTTCAACATCAACACTACATAAAGCTTTCATGCTGTTTCAGTTCATCTTCAGTCATAGAATGTAGGCTTAAAACAGTCATTCTTTTCAAGTTTGACAATTTATATTTGTTTTATAACATAAGATTACTTATAAAGTGTCTTTATTTTGTGGTGACTGTTGTGGACTTTCATATGTTTTAAAATTAGAAAAGCGTTCAGTAAAATTATCAAATAGATCGCTTAAGTTATGTGTTTAAAGATATGTTGAAGTTGAGTCACTTTTACTTTTGAGTCTGTAGAGACAAACAGTACAATAAGTGGTTAGAGAAATCCTCTTATTTCATTAATATTCACGTGTGGTTTGAAGTTGTAAACCTTAATGCAGTTTTGATATTTCTCGTTGTTACCCTTTGTTAACAGTTTCAGTCACTTGTTAGTCACATAATAAAAGAAACTAAATAAATTCTGGACAAAAGAAAATGAAGTTTTATAAAAATGGAAACTAAATGCCAGGTGAAAGTATAAATATATATATTTCTTGGAGAACATGTGAACATGATTGTGATTAGTTAGAGATAAAACAAGTTAAATTTCATGGAGACTTCTAACGATTAACTTTGTTTATATATTACCAAATAAAATTAGGTATTTGTCTCATCCAAATTATTGACAGGTACATTTTGTGACAATTAACAACTAATTTTCTGTGTTTACGTATCTCGTTAAATAAAGGAACATGTTTTGAAATTAGTTTACAGAGTTGATTTTGTAGTTTTACTTTTAGAACACTCCCATAAAGTTTTTGAAGATGTTTTATTTAAAGAAACAAAACCAGCAATTAGAAATCTATGTCTATTGTGAACATTTCAAAGTAACATGAAGATGAACAGATGTTAATTTTGTGTATATTTATTCTGTTTATTTCACCAACAAATGTTAACAAGGTAAGGTATTCTATTGTTATTTATTTCAATAAAAGTTCTTAGCTAGCTAAGGTTTTTATATATATTCTGTTTTTTAAATCTGATAACTTTTAACTAAACAATTGCAGGTTGTTGTTACATGGATTACTCGTATATACATTATAATTTTCAGTGTTCTGTCATAATGTTTGTTTTGTTCACTGTAGATGAACTATGTTTTTGATGGCCTTGAAGTAACGAGGAATCATACAGGACCATTCCTCTTTCTTGAAGAAGACCATTTTGTGTTTCCAGACATTCTTCACGTGCTGAATCTTATGGAGTTAAAAAACAAGTATGTGGTTATAACATCACAAAATATGATTCTATGTATTGTTTTTATTGTAGTCTTATTCCTTATTACTTGTTTGGTTGTTTTTTTTGTGTGCTTTAAACACACACACACACACACACACACACACACACACACACGTGTATATACATCAAATTAAAGCTCTACAAAGTGACCAGAAGCACTTAAAATTGTAAATATAATATATGTTAGACATCACTCTGTTACTAGTTAAAAAAAAAAAAAACATTTCCTGTGTTATGTACTTGTGCTTTCAGCATCAGAGGACTTGCTGTTTAACAAGGCATTTATGTCTCTGTTAACTGTTATTAATGGCTTGAGTCTAAACTAGCTAAAAGTAACTCCACCTTCTGATTGATGGGATGCTATAGTCATATTCAAACCATTCTGTGGGTAATTATTAGGTCTGTATTTATCCATTGGCAACATCCAAGAACTTCTAGATTTGTTAATCCAGATAGTGGTTTTCTGCTGTTCTTCATCATAAGTTTGAATGTTTAAAGCACCATAATAGCTAGACCCTTAATTTATAATTATGGTTAGTGTCTTACAGGCTGTGGCTATTCCACAAAGTCAAGTATAATGCAGTTCCCATCGTACAATGTGTGTGTATCCTATACTCTCATCAAAGTCATGGGTAATAACTTTACTGCCAGATTTGTGAGTGATGTCAGAACATGTGTTAAAAATCTATGTATATTATGAAGTGGTAAAATTTGATGGCATAACAAAAAATACCATAACAGTAGTAGTATCCAGTTGTCTTTTATTTCCTCAGCAACACACACACACACACACACACACACACACACACACACACACACACAAACTTGGATGTGAGGAGATCATTGACAAATGTCTTCTGATCTTACCTGCACCTACTAACCATTCCTGTTTTGTGTTCTTTGATATCCTTTCTTTTTGTACATAATGAATTTCTGGCTGTTGAAGGTATAAACACTTACCTCTTACCAAACACCTAACAAAGAAATTCACATGAGGTCAGAATGTTTGGTCACATTTCATAATGGAGTGTACTGCATTATTGATGTATTATATTTCTACCACTGTGCACTCTTAAACTGTAAAACGTTTGTACTAATTCTGATACAATTGTTTTTTGTACTTAGCCATGACTATAATAAGTGAAGTTTTGTTTTGAATACTGGGTAGTTGAGAGAAGGAAAACTGTATGATGTAATTCTTTTAGGTAAACTTTCATAATAACAATAAATTAAGTACCAGACTATTAGAAAAAAAAACAGTCATTGAAAAACGATTTTAAAAAATTGTGAATTTTTTTTCCTTTTTCAATTGTGGGACCAAGTATGAGGCAGTGGTTGTTGAAACTTAAATTAAGTGATTGTTTTAGATTCATAAATACCAACTGAAAAACTGATATATAATGATGATAGTATGCAAGTCTTCCTTCCAATGAGAGTTTTACATTCATCTGAAATAAATAGAACATGGTGTACTTTAGTAATCTATTTTATTTTGTATTAAGACACATCTTCACTAAGTTAATGGTAAGATTCATGTAGATTTTAAAACCTTTATGAACATAGGTTCTCACAGGATTGTCTGTTAAACAGTTCACGTAAGGTGTAGTGTTTGTTTCTCTAAATGCTCACAATCTCTTTCTCATCCAACTTCATAAAATAATTACAATTATTTAGCATCAGTTACTGAATATCAGGAGATAGTCACATTCCAGAAACATTAGACGCATGGTAATACCGAAGATATACTTTTTAAATAATCTGAGTAAATTTTAGAATCGGAGAAAAAGAGAGAGAGAGAGAAAAAAACAAACTTGTCATTGTTTAACTCTTGTGTCATTAAGATATTCCTGCTTTATGTATTTATTCTATATTATATTTTAATGTTTAACTCTTGTGTCATTAAGATATTCCTGCTTTACGTATTTATTCTGTATTATATTTTAATGTTTAACTCTTGTGTCGTTAAGATATTCCTGCTTTATGTGTTTATTCTGTATTATATTTTAATGTTTAACTTGTGTGTCGTTAAGATATTCCTGCTTTACGTCTTTATTCTGTATTATATTTTAAAAAAAAAGGTTTCATGACTTACTATCTAAATAGTGATAATCTGTATATTACTCAATACTAGTTCACTAAAATACAGCCAAGACAGGCCACTTTGTAAGGATTAAAGATCAGTTTTGTATTATTGAATATGGTAACATGAGCATCACATCAGTGCAAGTTGTGTAATGTTAGTTAGGCATAATGAGAAAGTCAATATAATAAAAAGATAATGAATATATAATGTTATGAGACCTAAGTTATGTACTAAACGTTTGTATTTTAGTGTTAATATGTTGTCGGTCTATCATACAAACAAATGACGTACTTATTTCCTACTTTTGTTTTTATTATGGTTACGAGGTTGAGAAGTTGACAGACTTCACATAGTTAACAGTATTAACAAAAAAAGTCTTATTGAAAACGAATGTTAATGTATTTGAGAATTTATAGACATTACATAAATAATACTTTGGATTTTTGAGACAAAATTGTTTTAATCCTAACATGACATCACTTCGTACTTGGACTAGTAACCAAACGCACTGTATTTACACAATCAAATCTTTACTAAAACCATTTCATTAAAAAATCTTATATTGTGTATGAAAAACATTTACTAAAAGTCTGCTAAATTTTATGAAGATAAAGATACTGTTTTAAAAGATGATGTAAATAATTAACATGTGCAGATGCATATATGAACTTGTGTATATTACACTGAGTCTATTGCAAAATAGTTAATTGAACTGTTAGTCAAATGTGACTAATAACACTTGTATACTTGTTATAGTTGAAAGTCTGTATGAGTGATCTTTTTCTTGTTTTCTTTCTCTTCATGCTCTCGTTATTTCTAGTCTCTTTCATTTTTCTTCCTCTCTTCTGTCAGTCTTGTTGTGTAAGAAATTATTGTAGTTAACTGTCTTTTAACCCAAGATAAGATGTTATTTGTACTCATTTATTGAAGTATGTTGACACAGTTAAATGGTGTAATTGTAATGTAACTGGCAATAAAACACATTTTGGAAATGATGAACTTGAGTTTTTATAGGCAAAATAACTGGCTTCATTATCAAACAAAATCAGTGCTCTAATCGAAACATGTTCAATCACCGTAATGTGTGGGGGTGAATGTTAAGAATGTTGTTGTGCACTTGTAATAGGTTAATGTGTAGGGTAAGTTATGGTGTTTAAGATCTCACAGAATTGTTATATTCACAGAGATTGTTCAACATGTAACATTCTTTGCTTGGGTAATTATGCCAAGTCTTTCAACTTCCCTGCAAAAGGAAATCAGGTAATTCTTTTTTGATGAGATTATTTAGTTACATTGTATGTTGATTTTTAGTTATTCGTTGTTTTTTATGTAGTTTGTGATGGATTTTATTTTAATATCTTTGTTTATTTCAGATTAATGTATATTTAGAAATGTATGTAAATAATTGTTAAATGTGTATTGTGCAAGTCATGCCTGTTCTCTAAATTTGTAGAATATTCTTGAGAGTAAGAATCAAGTCTTACAACAGCACTAGTGTATTTTTGAATATTTTTGGGCCAACTAAACTTTCTAAAAGTATGCCTAAAGCATTCAGTTCAAGTCTGGATATAGGACTTTATATTGCTTGTAAGTTTGTAAAACTTATTACAAATTATAACTGTAATAAACTTCACAAACTTGTGTATATTATAAGTATATAATCTGTATATTATACACTTATAATATAGTGTATTATAATCAGTGTTATGATACAGACATGTTGCTTGTATCTGAATTTAACCTTGGTCTTGGTTAAATGCTACTTCAAATCAGTTGAAGGATGTTGCATATAAATTAGAATTATTTTCTCTCTGTAAGCCATACATAAAATGTTCAGTTCAAGATGAGGTGGAAGACTTGATATTGTGTGCAAGTTTGTAAAACTTTTGTGTGTCAGTCATTATTTGTAATAACCATTATTGTAAATTGTGTTATTGTTTGTATCTTAAAATATCTTTTGTGTTAAGAAAGAATCATGTTTATCAATATTGTTGGCAAATGTCATAAGTTGATACATTTTGATATTCATTTAACCTTTTCCAGTTATTTGAAATTGTCAGACAAAATATGTAACAGAATAAATCCGGGATTTATCCGAAATTATAATATGCAACAAGTTATAATCTACTGTTAAACTTCAAACTAAAACAAAACCTAATGATAGATTTCGTCTCAGCTTAGTTATTTAGTACAGGGTCAATCTCCTTGATTTTATTACCAGAACATGCAAGTTATTAATGCTTTGTTTTTCCTTCATTTTTACCTTTACATTTCATCTCAACCTCTTACAGGTTGAAGTCACCAAATGGTTATCCAGCAAACACAACATGGGAATGGTGATAAATCGTTCTCTCTGGACACAAATTAAAATGTGTGCCAAAGTAAGTGCTTGTCTGTATTTACTTGTTTATACTGCACTTTAGATAGTTAACCCTTAACTCCCTAGCATAAGGTATTTTAAGATGTAGTATTTCTCATTACAAACAAAACTGTTTACTTTATATCCATGTGGTTCTACTCTTTCAGACATCTTCCATGCAATCAGGAGGGTCCCCAATATGGCCTGGTGGCTAAAGTGCTTAACTTGCAATCTATGACTTTGGATCTCTGTTACTAATCATACTAACTTTTTTTCAGTTTAGGGGGTATTATAATGTTATGGTCAATCTCTGTATTTGTTGGTTAAAGAGTAACCAAGAGTTGATGGTGTTGATTATCTCCATTCCCTCTGATCTGTTGCTGCTAAATTAGGGATGGCTCTTTAGATAGCCCTCAAGTAGCTTTGCATGAAATTCCAAACATGCCAAGGTCAAAGTAAAAAATTCAAGCCACTGATTATGCTCCGCACTTGGGTGTGATATCCGCGACAGTGAAACCCAATATTTTGTTCATAGTTGATGGGTAAGTGGTGAGCACTACTGATCAATTGTTTTCCATCTGGTTAGTAGTTTTCAGTTGAAATGTCTATTTTATTGAAACTTAAGGGAATCTGACCTAGCTGTGTAGTAAGGACCTTTCACATTAAAAATACCAAATCTTCACAAACAACTTGTATCACCTTTATCAGTTCAGGATAGCAATAGTTCTACATACCTGGTATGTAGAATCTATGAAGAACTGGTTAGGATCCTGTTTTCTGGTAACATGGATTTTATATAATGTTGCATAATTCAAATCCAAATACCTTAAGGATATGAAGATCTTAGAAATAAAATATTGGCAGCTCAAAATACCCTGGCATGGCTGGGTGGTTAGGGTGCTTGACATGCAGTCTGAAGGTCACAGGTTTGAATCCCTGTCACACCAAAAAGTATTGTCCTATCAGTCATGGGGGGGGGTATTATAATGTAATGCTCAATCCCACTATTCATTAATAAAAGAGTAGTGCAAGAGTTGGCGGTGAGGGGTGATGACTAGCTGCCTTCCCTCTAGTCTTGCACTGCTAAATTACGGATAACTAGAGCACATATCCCTCGTAGCTTTGTGCAAAATTTAAAACAGACAAGCTCAAAATAAGAGCTAAGATGACGTGCTTGAAAACCCATTCTGTTAAATATTTTGCTGACAATCAACTCCCACAGCTTGGCATCCTGTGTCTGAAGTTAGGATGAAAGGACTTCAAAATACAATAAGCATGATAGGTGTGATTATTTTAATCTCAACCACATTCTATCTGAATATTTTTTTCTGAGTTCATGTATTAGTTTTGAATACATCTTATTAACTATACTTGTGTTGTATGCACAAAAGATGGTGGTCCTGTGGTTAAGGTGCTCAACTCATAATCTGAAAATCGCGGGTTCAAATCCCTGTCGCACCAAACATGCTCGCCTTTTCAGCTGTAGGGGCATTATAATGTGATGGTCAGTCCCATTATTCATTGGTTAAATAGTAGTCCAAGTCAGTAGTCCAAATAGTGTCAAATAGTTGACAGTGAGTGGGGTTGACTAGCTGCCTTCCCTCTAATCTTACACTGCTAAATTAGAGATGGCTAGTGCAGATAGCTCTTTTGTAACTTTGTGCAAAATTTAGAAAACAAAAAATTAAAGATGGAAACCCAAGTTATCCTCTTTTGCTCCATTGTGGAATTGATAGGTTCAGAAAGTTGATTTTCATCACTGTTATGAATACGAAGCTAGTGCATGAAACCTGTCTTGGTCTTGGTTAATAGTTGTATGGTGAAGTAGAATTTTAAAGATTGTTGTGTTGTGAATAAAAAAAGAAAACATCTCAGTCAGTTTGACTTGACAGGGCTCGAAATTAACGGCTGCCAGATGTCCCGGGGTACATATATGTTACCTGTGAGCAACAATCCTTGCTATGTCTATTTCATGTGCTGGCAAGTGATATTTTACCCTTAAATAATTATTTTATTGGTCATTTTTAACAGATTTTTACCAATAACGGGCAATAACAGCCTGTAATGAAACTGAAAGTTGGGCAAACAAGCTGCTATTTCTTTCATCAGACATTTCCCCTGCTGACTTGTGTTGTAACACATAGATTACAAGGTCTGTGTAAACTAAATTGAACAGCCTTGTTCTGTAGTTTCTGTGGTCCATGACTTCGCCTTCGGATCACGGGGTTTCAGGGCCAGCAATTTTTGTAAACAGTCACCCTTCCTCTATCTTTCTGTCTCCATATAATTTACCTAGCCCAAATAAGTCTGTGCATCCAATTAATGGAACAGCTGTTCTGATTGTCTGTAGTTAATCTGTGGTTTTACCAAAGAACATGGCTTTGTTGAAATATTTCAAAAAGTGAAGGAAATCTGATGATGAGAGTTTAGAATTGAATACGGAAAGTGATATTAGTAACAACAATAGTTGTACGAAGTGAAAGGAAGATGTAGTGAAGATGTGAGGACTGAGAAGGATAAAAAAAGTGGAAGAAAAGTAGGCATCACCACGAGTGTCAGTGGTGATAGTGGTGCCATTCCTGTTGCCTCGGCAGAACGCAATAAAAAGTATGACTAGGTGAAGCAATCTCAGAGTTACTTACTGAAATTGGAAAAAGTTTGATCAAGAAACTAATGAAATGTTTTGCAAGGCATGCAAAAGCCACAAAAACGTGTGCCAGGGAGATGGTTTCTTTCTAAAAGGTACCAGTAATTTTTGTCTACAATTGACCAAAACCCATGATACAAGTGGAAGGCATACAATGTGTGTTCAAGCTGCCAATGCTGAAGCTAACCCACAGGTTTAGCCGATGGATTTATGCATGAGAAATTTACGTGCTCATCAGCTTGAGCACTTGGAAAAACTTTTCACTACTGTTTATTACTTAGTAGTTACAGAATAGCTGTTTTCTCGTTTTGGACCTTTATGTGAGTTACAGAAAATAAATGGAGTGCAGCTAGGAGACACATAATGACAAATCAGCAAAGAACTTTATCATGTGTAATAATGACATCATGATGCAAGATCTGTGTGCAAACCTTAACAATGCTGCAGTGTTTTCCTTTATGTAAGATGGATCTACAGACACTGGAGTAATTGAAGAAGAAATTGAATTTGTTAAATTTGTTAAGGCAGGAAATGTTGTTACATAATTTTTGGACTTGCAGGCTTTACCCAATGGTACTGCCACAGGATTAAAAACAGCAGTTGAAAAGGTATTTGAGACAGTTGATGTGGAGAAGTGGAAAAGAAAGACAACCAGTATGGGTACTGATGGTGCTTCTGTTAATACTGGAGCAGAAAATGGACTAATTGCACTTCTTACTAGAGATGGAATGCCATGGTTAGTTGAGGTGTGGTGTGTGGCCCACCCGTAGGAAAGGGGACTGTTGGATGCTGTGAAGGAAGAAAAGTTTTTATCAGACATAAAAGACCTTCTGTTAGTACTTTACAAACAGTATCATTTCAGTGCCAAAGCAAGCAGGGAATTAAGTAGTGTCAGTGATGCTCTAGAAGAAAAAAACCATTAAAACCTGTGAACATCCTAGGGACGAGATGAGCTTCTCACCCTATAGAACATTTGAAGTTCTGCTGAAAAAAAATTTCAAATCCGTATATATGCATTTAGACCATACAGCTGAGTCAAAAGATGCTAGTGCTACAATGGTTGGGAGAGCTAGAAAAAACCAACTGGACATGAAAAAATACAAGACTTCGCTGTATATGCATTTCATGTTTGATACCTTGTGTGAATTGTCACTGTTGAGCGTGAGCTTCCAATGTGATCAGGCTACTCTAACTGACCCACTTGATGCACTGAATACCTTTGTGCTTGTTGTAGAGGGCTTGAAGCATATAAATGGAGAAAATCTAAGACTTTAAGACTTATCCAAGATGTTGGTGAAGGCAGTCACTAGCAAGAGATTGAGCTCACCAAACATGAGCAGGATCTTCAACAGTTTGAAAATGCGAAAGAATGCATATTCCAGAGAGTCATAGATCATACTCAGAAAAGATTTAGACCTTTTCTGGAGAAGGAGCTAATGCAGGTGGCCATAGTGCTCAATCCAAGAGACAATGAACCTCAAGAAGCTCTTGCTGTGTTTGGGATAGATCAAATTAACATTGTGGCAGCTCATTTTGAACAGCCTCTTCAGGTTGTAGGGTATGATAATGCTGCAGCATTACATGAGTGGCTTGACCTAAAGGCATTCTCTCAGAGGCAAGACAACGTTCGAGGCATGGACCTTTCACCACTTCTGGAATTGGAATTTTCTTCAATTCTCTGACACTCCCAAATTTCTGTCTTCTAGCACAAATCAATCTTGCACTGCCAATGAACACAGCATATTGTGAAAGGGGATTTTCCATTATGAAGAAAATCAAGCATGACTGGAGAGCCAGTTTGGATCCAGTCACACTATCCATGCTTATGAGGATAACAATAGATGGTCCAACATTGGCTGAGTTTAACTCCAAGAGAGCAGTGGAGTACTGGTGGATTCAATCTCATTGTACTAGGAGGCCTGATTACCTTGATGACTAAGTCTAGTCTACCTACTACTTACCAGAGTAACTGTTTACAGGTGTTACTCAGTACTAGTTCACTTTTAGACTACTTCTAGTCTATATAGTGTAGTCTACCAGGATAATTAACATGCTCACTTACCTGATGATGAAGATGCTTATAATCATTGTATGTGGAGTAACTACAAACAAGTGAAAGTTTCTATGTTTATATTGTTGTATTTTGAAGTGTTTAGTTTTATAGATATTAAAATGCTCATGTTATACTTGTGGTTTATTATTGAAGTCACTTGCTGAAATGGTATCTGTCTGTTGCAGTTTTTATTTGGGACAGTGACTCTTTAAGTGCAGCAAGCAAATATTTCACAAATGGCAAGTGGTCAAGAAACGTTAGTGTCGAGCCCTGCTTGAGAAATATGTACCGATAACCATGCTAATCTCTTGCAGGTAGTTTGGATCTGTATCGATTAACATTTTTGAAATTTAGGAACTTGATACAGTGAGTGAACTTATAAACAGGTCTTAAACAAATTTCACTATCTTAAGAAAAAATACATTTAAGAAATATGTTGTATGTTAAATACTAAGAATTTATTAAATAAACTAAAATGTGAACTTTGTATGTTTTATGGAGCAGTGCTAGACAGTTAGGAAATCAATACTTTTGTTTTCAAAAGAATGACATAAGCTTATAAATATACTAGGCCTAAAAAGAGGAGATTGTCTTCATATTTTGCATAATTTTCAAAGTAAAAGAAAATAATTTAACATACATATCAATATATATTGAGTGGAAGAAGTTTTCTGTGGTAACTGGTATAAAAAATGTGAACTTTATTATAAATCTTGATTAAAAAAACTTTTATATTCTAGAGAAACAACTTCTTGTTTTAACCAGCATTTTGCTTTTGTGGCTTTGATTTGGTAAAACAACAAAATTATTTCAAATCATTTTGTAATTAATGAAATAGTAGCTACATTCGAAAAACAGGTACAACAGAATCATAAATATTTATGTGTATGATACAAAATGCTTCCAAACTATTAGTTTTAAAGCATTCCTTTTGATAAATTGATATATAATTTTTTTTAATAATTTACTTCAGTTTTAAAAAAAAACTGAAAATTCAACATTTTCTTTGTACATTTTATCATGGTAACATAGCATAGATTTCAAAACTATCAATAGGAAGTGATAATCAAATGAATAGGAAAATATTAACAGTGTAACATTTGTTTGTCAGTTATTTTAACTATGTAATTTGACCCATTGGTTTTATTTTCACCTACCAATAAAAAATGTCATTTCTGTTAAGTTGTTTGCACACACTGTTTTTAAATTATTTAGTTTTCTCAAACTGTCAGAAATGTTAAATCTGTGAGTTAAGCCAGTGTGTAGTTCTCTTGGTGAATGAATCATGTAACATAGTAATTTGTAATATATTTCTACTTCCTTCAGAAATAACATAGATCTAATATCATTGTAGATGATCTTATTTGTGGTAGTGTTGTACATATGACATTATCTCCTCTCCTGTTATATTCAGATTATTTTAAATAATTATTAATTTTAAGCATTGTTTAGACACTGACTACTTGATAGAGAAACTTTTACCAATTGTTAAAGACTGATAATTTGGAAAGAAAAAAGTTTCTACATCTTTGCATCATCTTGTTTAGGCCTGCTTCACATCTGGTACATATTGTCAGCCCTGGAAGGTTTTAATACGTGCATTTTGTAATTTGTAATGTTTTGTTTTCTACTACACAGCATACAGAAGTTTCCAATTAGTACATTGCACACTTCAGTATAATTGAGATACTCTGAGAATAACTGTTGAATGTAACACTCTTGGATGCCACTATATACAATGTATGTACATAAAGTACCAACACTGATTGGTACAGTTGAAATATCATGTAAGATTTTGTTCATCTTTATTGGTAAACAGTATTAAACATGTTACACAAATATGTATGTTGTACTCTCTGGCTTTGGGCATGTACATAGAATAGGATAGATGAATATATACATTTAATAGAAACAATGTAAATAAACTATTCAAAGTAGACTTTGCAATATCAATGCATTTCATGTTATGTTTTGTTCTTGAAGGATTTCTGCACATTTGATGACTATAACTGGGATTGGACATTGCAGCATGTCAGTTTCTCTTGTCTACCTAGTCCTCTTAATGTTATGGTTACAGTTTCTTCTCGTGTGCTGCACATTGGAGAATGGTATGTTAAAATCCATCCACCATGTTACTACCTGTCAGAACTTAATGTAACAAGACAGTTGCAATACTAAAAATTACATAATTTTTATCTTTTTTTGTTTTATTACTATTGATACACATTTAAAAATTCCTGTTACTTTCAGCATCTCTTGTTGTTCATTCTATAAACCTTCCTTTCAGCATCTCTTGTTGTTCATTCTATAAACCTTCCTGTCTATTTTCTTTAAGTAAAATGTGTACATTAATACTTTTATATGGAAATTTTCCAAAAATTCAGTTTATAATATATGTACATTATATAGATGTCGCTGTGCACCATTGATATCATGGGCACTGTTGCAACAGGATAATTTCCTGTTTTTGTTACCAGGGAAATTATGTTCCAACCAATTTTATTTATAAATTGAAAAAAGAATAATATCAGGACTTGAGATTGTCAAGCTGGTACACTTATTTTGTCACCTTGTACATAAATACATGTTATGAGTATTTGATTTTGTAGTAATTACAATGAAAACTACTTTGTTTCAGTTATTTGAGAATGCATATGTTTCTTGTAGTACAGTTTTATTTAGTCTTTCAAGTTTTATTTATTATAAAAATGAATCGTGGTTTAAACATTCTTCAGTTTTTTTAGGTTTTGAAACTTCAATCAGTCATTCTAGTTTTTAGTCTAAAAGTGCCTCAAATTTCCAGTATTTTATAGTTAGTTTATATCTAAATTTTAAAATGCTTTTTTTATTTATTTCTGCTCTAACAGAATTGCCCACTAGATTCAGGTGAAAGCACTCGTTTTCTGTGTAAAATACGAGTGGAATCTAAGCAGTAATTAATGGTAGCAATTGTAATAGTAATATTTTAAGTGACTCTCAGTAAAACTATAAATCCTCCAAGCAAATAGTTAGGAAACTGAGGGGGCTTAGGTTCTATTACTAGGGTTAAGTTTTGAAAGCACCTCAACTTTTCTGTTTCTTTTGTCACTTTTAATTTCAAAAATATTTTTATTTTCCTTAAATTTAAAGGCATTACTTTTTTATTTTTTTACTATAATTTTATTTATGTAGTTTTCCATGGATTTGCATTAGCTTTCTTAGTTTATAGGCTTAATGTTTTAAAGCATATATTTGTTGTGTTTAAGATAATTATTTGTGTACAATGTAATGGATTCTTTATATTAGGTTAAGTATTTAAAACATCTTAGTATTAAAACCACTTCAAGAGTTTTTAGTTTTATAAGTTAATTTACTTTTGATTTTGGGTACTTCAAAAGTAGATGTAATGTAAAGCCTGAAAACACATGAAGTATGGCAACCAGTACAACTTTGTGTAAGACATAGGAAACCTTTAAACACATGAAGTATGGCAACCAGTACAACTTTGTGTAAGACATAGGAAGCCTGAAAACATATGAAGTATGGCAACCAGTACAACTTTGTGTAAGACATAGGAAACCTTTAAACACATGAAGTATGGCAACCAGTACAACTTTGTGTAAGACATAGGAAGCCTGAAAACACATGAAGTATGGCAACCAGTACAACTTTGTGTAAGACATAGGAAGCCTGAAAACATATGAAGTAAACCAGTACAACTTTGTGTAAGACATAGGAAACCTTTAAACACATGAAGTATGGCAACCAGTACAACTTTGTGTAAGACATAGGAAGCCTGAAAACACATGAAGTATGGCAACCAGTACAACTTTGTGTAAGACATAGGAAGCCTGAAATCACATGAAGTATGGCAACCAGTACAACTTTGTGTAAGACATAGGAAGCCTGAAAACACATGAAGTATGGCAACCAGTACAACTTTGTGTAAGACATAGGAAGCCTGAAATCACATGAAGTATGGCAACCAGTACAACTTTGTGTAAGACATAGGAAGCCTGAAATCACATGAAGTATGGCAACCAGTACAACTTTGTGTAAGACATAGGAAGCCTGAAATCACATGAAGTATGGCAACCAGTACAACTTTGTGTAAGACATAGGAAGCCTGAAATCACATGAAGTATGGCAACCAGTACAACTTTGTGTAAGACATAGGAAGCCTGAAAACACATGAAGTATGGCAACCAGTACAACTTTGTGTAAGACATAGGAAGCCTGAAATCACATGAAGTATGGCAACCAGTACAACTTTGTGTAAGACATAGGAAGCCTGAAATCGCATGAAGTATGGCAACCAGTACAACTTTGTGTAAGACATAGGAAGCCTGAAAACATATGAAGTATGGCAACCAGTACAACTTTGTGTAAGACATAGGAAGCCTGAAATCACATGAAGTATGGCAACCAGTACAACTTTGTGTAAGACATAGGAAGCCTGAAATCACATGAAGTATGGCAACCAGTATAACTTTGTGTAAGACATAGGAAACCTTTAAACACATGAAGTATGGCAACCAGTACAACTTTGTGTAAGACATAGGAAGCCTGAAATCGCATGAAGTATGGCAACCAGTACAACTTTGTGTAAGACATAGGAAGCCTGAAAACATATGAAGTATGGCAACCAGTACAACTTTGTGTAAGACATAGGAAACCTTTAAACACATGAAGTATGGCAACCAGTACAACTTTGTGTAAGACATAGGAAGCCTGAAACATGAAGTATGGCAACCAGTACAACTTTCTGTAAGGCATAGGAAGCCTGAAATCACATGAAGTATGGCAACCAGTACAACTTTGTGTAAGACACAGGAAGCCTGAAATCACATGAAGTATGGCAACCAGTACAACTTTGTGTAAGACATAGGAAGCCTGAAATCACATGAAGTATGGCAACCAGTACAACTTTGTGTAAGACATAGGAAGCCTGAAATCACATGAAGTATGGCAACCAGTACAACTTTGTGTAAGACATAGGAAGCCTGAAATCACATGAAGTATGGCAACCAGTACAACTTTGTATAAGACATAGGAAGCCTGAAAACACATGAAAATGTTTGAAAAGTTTAAAATTGAACAACTTGCAGGAAATTAATACATTATCCAAAATCACCTGAACATTTGCTCGTTCGTATAACTCGTGTTGCATAATAATGGAGGGTGAAAAATTAGTTTAAGTACGTGGCAAGTACGGTTATCAGATATTTTAGGTGCTTGAAGAAATGTTATGACTGAAAAAAAAAATTCACTTGCAAAAAAAACTAGTCTCAATTTGTTTCTTTGGTTTTTCTTTTAAATTCATGAGCATTCACAGCAGACACAGATATTGTGGCCAACTTCATTTCTAGGGGTTTTTCTGTACTGAGCAAATATCAATATTGCTACATCAAGAAGACATAAAGCATTGCAGGCTAGCCTAGATATAGATAGTTCTATGTTTGGACTAAAGTGGCCAAAAACATGAATATTAAATAAGGGGCTTGAATCTACAGTTATGATTTATTTTAAGCATAGGCATAAATCTAGCACTAGGATTACATAAATCTATAGACACATAAACTAATGGAAAGCATTACTTTCACTGTAGCAGTGATATAAAACATCTCGATCATTATTTCTAACACCTATATCTAGATCTTCTGATTAACAAAAGTAAATTAATAATTAGAGAAAAACTTTGGAATGTAAGAAAAGTTGAACTATACATTTTTATCAAGAAATGTATACTTCTGTTACAAAATCTAAGTGATAATTGGTGATTGGTGCATTCTTTAGATTTTTTAACATTATTCTATGCTTTGTTGTTACATTTATCTCTCTTAAAGTTGTATCTGGTTTCCAAGGCCAAAATTTAACAGATGGTTAAGACACTTGACTCATAATCTGAAGGTCACAGGTTCGAATCCCTGTGACACCAAGCATGCTAACCCTTTTGGCCTTGGGGATGTTATAAAGTGATGGTCAATCTCTCTATTCATTGGTAAAAAAGTAGCCCAAGAGTTGGAGGTGGGTGGTCATGACTAGTTGCCTTCCCTCTGGTCTTACACTGGTAAATTAGGGACAGCTAGTGCAGATAGACCTCAAGTAGCTTTGTGCAAATTTCAAAACAAACCAAACTGAAATTTAAAACAATTAAAATGATTATCAAAGATTAAAAAATAGTTCTATTGTATGGAGTGTTTTTTCATAAAGAAAGGTCTTTAAACAATCTCAGAAAAGCTCCTATCCATTCACTTTAAGTAGCTTTTATGAATTTTTAATTTTCTTGATTAAGAAATATAAAGGTGTCAGTTATCAAAATTGACCAATATTCTCTTTATTATGTGTTTTAATACAATCTTTATCTTTTTCATAGCGGTGTACATCATAAAGGTAAGGACTGTAGCAGCGAACGAGTGGTAAAGCGTGCCGAAAGCATCTTGTCAGCAGCTAGGCGATATCTGTTCCCCACAAGCCTTTCACTACATCAGGGGCTGAAACGAACTCTTCGAGTGCCAAAAGGAAATGGTGGCTGGGGAGATATTAGAGATCATAAATTATGTCTTCAGCAAGCTGATAAAAATTATACTTTAATATCACCCAGATAGTAGTAACTAAGCTTATGGTTATTCCATGTTGCTAAAGTTGTTTTGTTTACTGTTTATGATGATACACATACATGGTGTGCCTTCAAGTCATACATGTACGTTTAGTATGCGTGTTTGTGTGTGTTGTAACCATATTAAACATGAATACCTGATTTTTATTCTTTTTTCATAACATTTTGTATTACATAAGACTTCTGGTAATGGATATTACATTGCTCTTTTGTTAATTACTTGTGTATAATATATTTAGATTTGTATATATGTAAAAGTAAATAAAGTGTTTTAGTAGACTCACTTAGTAGAAATTTTAAACAAGGTTTGTTGTTAATAGTGTATACAGTCTGTTGAATTGTCTTTCTACTGGACTTTTGGTGAAGGTTGATAAATGGAACATTGAAAATTTACAATGTGTAGCAGATTTTGTGTTATAAATTTACCTACTAGGGGTTTTTATTTTGGGAAATTCTAGATCAGGAATAGCAATTTGAGTAAGGTGCTGTTCTTTTTTTATTGACCATAATTTGTTAATTGATTTTGTTGGTTTTTTTTTAAATGTTTAATACAAGTATATAAATTCATTGTTAGATTAAGATGGTAGACTTTCTTACCTCTGCCAGTAACATGTTTTGTTTTGGTACATGGCAAAATGTTTGAAATACTGGATTTATCTGTTCCTCAAAATGTTTGGCAGATTTGTTTTGAAAGACAGTGGCATGTTTTAAAGATATTTGATTTTGAGAACTTGAGGTAATGCTGTTAAATTCCATAACATACCTCCTCTCACACTGTTAGCTATTATTCAACTGCCAGGTTTTCTTCCTATGCCTATCTAAACACTGGTCTGATTTTTTTTTCTTGCTTGCTCCAGTCTTCCCCACTCAACTCTTCTTCATGATATTTATTTAGTGACCCCTCCATCTACATCAGTGCATCCTCTATCCTGGTGCTATATATGACCACCTCATTCAGATAATGTTGTCATCTTTTCTCAACAAACCATCACTGAGTTTTCCAGTATTATGATTCTTTGAAGATATTTTGAACATTTTCCTTATTACCTAGTTGAGTTTTGTAATAATAATTATTATTTTGTCTTTTTTTTTTAATTTTCTTTGGGAAACTGATTTATGATATGAACTCCCAGACTATCATTTTTGGCACAGAAGCAATTCAAGTATCTCCAATCCAAACAGATTCTGCCAATAGAATAGCTACTGTATTGCAAAGTTCTCTTGGATTGGCAAGTTTGCAGTTCTGATTGGTGAATTGACCTCTCATTTGATTGCCTAACTAATGGCAATTTAGTCTTCACTTAGGGCCTTGGCAGTGCATGCATTCTGATTGGACAGGATTGGATTACAACTCTAGGCTTTCCCTCTACTTCATATATTACCCAGGGAACTAAATATGATTCATTTCAACCCATTCTTAGGTCCTATTCTAGCACCATATTGGCTGTTTCACACTGGTTTCTGCTTCTGCAGTACCTTCTGGCATACCCACCTCTTCTGGATAGTGTGTAAACTGGTATGTGGATTTTCCCCAATATTTTTATTTCACATTATTTGCATGATCTTAGAATATCTTCATCTGAGAGTTTTTGCTGTAGCTGTCTTAACTGTTACTGTTAGACTGTACAGAGGTGAGTATTTTTGTTGCTACCTCTAAAGGTCCTTTACTTTATTTTCACATAAACCCAGTCTGTGACAAGTGCTGTCCAGGCAGGTGTGCTTTTATAAAACAAATTCCATACTAGAAACAACTAATTCAGTATATTTTATACATATTGTAACAGACTGTGGGAATAACCACCTGGAGGCTGCTCAGGTGGTGTTACTGTACTATGCTGAACAGTCACTGATGGACTATTATAAGCAAAGCATAAAGGGATTATGCCCATCCATTGGATTGAATAAATTGTGTCAGTTTGCTTTTACAAATTTAGGGAACTTAGTTCATCCACTGCACTGTTCCTCATGACTTCCCAGTGTACTTTATCAACACCCCTTAATATTCTACTAATGGAGCCAGGATATTCTAAATTCACCCATTTTCTAGTCACTGGAGTTTTCTTCAGGGTTTTAGTGAACTCCTCCACTCTTGGAGAAGAGGGTAAAATTGGAGTCCTCCAACCTGAGTCCCTGGGTGTTTTTTTTCCCAGATGTTGATAGGAGTGGCACCAACCTACTTGTAATGCCAATTCATATTTGATGCTCATCAATCTGGTTGGTGAGTGTGACCTCTTTTATCAGTAATGGTTTTGTAAATTGTTCATGGAAGAGAATTCACTGTCTTCTCATAATTTTAAATGCAAAGTGGTCCCATCCTGGGGTCTTGGTGGAGCACTATTGTTCCACATCTTCCCAATACTTCCTGGAATAAGTAGACAGTATATTGTTTACACAGTTTGGGAGTTAGGATGAGTGTTCATAATCCCAGACCATACGAGTTCTGTTTCCTCAGGTTGAGTAAGACATAGACAATCCCATCATTCCAAGCCTGGGGTGTTGCAACTTGGACTTTTTCCAGTTAAGGAGAAGGTCTTTCCACATCAGTTTTTTATTTTCTCATCATAATTCTGGTGGCTTGGAATGCATAACTTAGTGGCTACAGGCTTGGATCCACTCATAAGTGTATATGTATGATTCAGTTACTCTAGCTAACAACATGAGATATACTAACCATGGCTGTCAGTGTGAGATGAGGTTAGTATGTTTGGGAAGTTAACATTTTTTTTAAATTGAAAATGTATTTTCAGTAATACTTTCCTCCTCTCACACTTTCCTAACCTTCTTCCCAGCTAAAAACTAGTGTTAAATACTGGGATTGAGTCAATATTGAAAGTGAAAACATTTAAGTGAGGTGCTTATAATACAATATGTGGATAGAAGCTGCACTGGCCTGAGTGGAGAGGGTCATGAGATAAATACGATGGGCAGTTGAGTAGGGTGTGAAAGACTGGAGCAAGTAAGAAAAAATCAGACCAGTGTTTAAATTGGCAAAGGAAGAAAACATAGCAGCTTAGTAATATATATCATTATAAGGGGAGGTAAGTATTATTAGAAATACGTTTTTAAGAAAATGTCAAATTAAAAAAGTTTCCCAGTCTGTCTGTGTTACAAACTTATAGCATCTGAATGTTCAAACATATTGTGTAAAATATGATGCATGCCTACAGAATACATATAATTTTTGTATGTATGGTTTTTAAAAACTCTACAAACACAAACATGTTATCAGAAACATTGGGTTAGAAAGTGTTATTCACTGATTTGTGTAAAGTCTTGAACTTCTAGAAACAGGTTTTGTTAGCATGTCAAAATCAGTTTTATTTATTTTGTATGTTTATCTATACAATGTATAATGTAGTGCCAAGAAATCATAAAGGCATCTATCTGTAAGTATTGTAATTATGGGAATATATACACAGTTTGCTTTTGTTTACTTCAGCAACTGTGTAATGTTATCAAGTTAACTTTTTCATATTTATTCAACAATCATGGGCTCAACTACATTTGCCAAAGCTGACCAATCATTCTTCATATCATTAAATGTCTAGTGTATAAATGGTCAATAGATTACAAAATGTTAACTTCTTCAGAAACAGAGAGCTAAGTCCTCCAGTATTAGCTTATTTCTGTAGTCAAGCATAGTCAAGCATAATGAAAGTATTAACCTGTTTTGTTTAACTACTCATTTCTGAAGAAAATATTAAAATATGGCATTCCTTTAAAGTCATAATGTAAGAAAGATACATTAATTTCTTTGGGTTTGAATGAGTACTTGGCTATCAATAAAATATTGGTTTCTGATAAATTGCCAAAGTTATGCTTAATTTATTTTAAGATGTATGTATGTCATTGTATTAGAAACATGACAAAGAACTAATAAGATATGTTAAACAACTTAGGTAGCATAAGCCTTAAGTTTATTGGAAGTAAGAAGGTTTAATAAGGTTAACCTGGCATCTTCTATGGCAATCACCTGAAAGTGCCAGGTTAACCTGGTGAAATGTACTACATTTATATAATTCTTACTTCCAATAAACTTGGAATTCATACCACTTAAGTTGTTAATATTTTCATGAGTTACCTCACTCCATCCATTCAGTAACAAGCTATGTTTAACTAATAAATCAGGGACAAGATGTTGCTAACTGAGCTGATGAACATTTGTGGATCATTTGGATTTAACTAGATAGTTTATCACATGTAGTAGCCTAGAATTTTTCTAAAAAGTACCATTAAGTATTTAAAGAGTTAATTTTGTTGAAGTCCATTCTTGTTAATTGTGTCATGTGTTCATCTTTAGTCACAAGTCAGTAATTTCTTAAAATTAGTAGTCCTAGGGCATTTCCTAAATGGTCTATAACAGAAGCTTAAAGAAATCTGACACAACAAAACATGATGTATCTGTCTAGTGCCTTGCATGGCATTGTGATTAGGTTATTTAACTTGCAATCTGCAGGTTGAGTTTAAATCTCATAACTAAACATGCCCTTTTAACAACGAAAACATTATAATGTGACATTCAAACCCACTTCATTGGTAAAGAGTAGCCCAAACGTTTTCAGGGAGAGGTTGTTGACTAGCTGCTTTCCCTCTAGTCTATCACCTCTTTAAAGTTAGGGTTGGCTAATGCAGACAGCCGTCAAGTAGCTTTTTGCTAAATTCAACAAAGTATATATCTAAGTGTAATACAGTGATTTTCCTTAGTTTCTTTATAGCAATAACAAAGTAGTTCACCTACTGTTTGATATAGGGAAAAAAAGAACCCTTAAAAGGTTGGACAAGTAGCAAGGATTTAGAACATCAAACAGTACAAAGATAGTGTAATGTCAGTTGCAGGTACTGAACATTTCCATTTAAATGAACTGCATTAACCTGTTTTGTTTTTTTTCCTCTGTTGGCCTCACATATATTACTACCCCCTGATCTCTAATTTTTGAATGGCCTTTCACATGTCATAAGGTCTTAAGAACAATGTAGTTTGTGTGGCCTTCTAGCCAGTAATGAAGAAAGTGTAATTTTCTTTGACTTTTACTCCCACGTCTTGCGTATTAATGTAATATATAAAGCTGTTTGTTTTTCAACCATATATTCCTTATACGTTTCCACATTTCTTGATCAATCAGCACTCAACTTGACACAGTGATGTAGTTTTATAAACAAATAACTATGATATATTAGAAGTACAATCTACCATTATAGAGTAGTACTTCATATGTTTAATTTTTAGAATAATCACTTTAACCGTGTGTACACAGAGAGGGTCAAAGTGTGCATGCCACAACCTTTTAAAGAGTGCCCTTCAACGTGGTATTATGTTTTTTTTATATCGGAGCTAACAACTATTTCTGTTATCATACATTGCTAATTTAGCTAACTTCAAAGTGGAGGAGAGTACATATCACATTCAACATACAAGGTTAGTGACAAGTGTGTATTTTAGAGGCTCTAGAATCTATACAATGCCACATGCAAACTGTAAAATGGATAAAAGTATTATTATTTAAATGAACGTGACCGTGCACTATGGCATCTTCAATTTATAGAAGTATTTTGGGTATAAATACGTTCGTAACGCATCTGATTTTCCGTGTACAAACACACTTGAACATTTAACTAAAATCTTGCAACTTTTAACATTGATACCCATAGAATGTTTACTATAATTCCAAATTTATTTTCTCCAATAGGGGGATCGATCTATTCGGTCGTCCCTGTATGCATTTGGTAAAGGACTTGCAATGACTCATTCTGAACTTCGGATTCAAGGTTCAAATAAATATTGTCCTCGTTGTGTATAAACATCTTTATTCATTATAAGATCAAACTTTGTCATCAAATCTACTTGAGCAAAACAAATATGCATGGACATGGCCAGGTGGTTATGGAGCTCGACTCTCAATCTGTAGTTTACGGATTAACATCTCCATCCCATCATAGGGGCTTTATAATGTGATGGGTAAAAGAGTAGCCCAAGAGCTTGCAATAGGTAGTGTTGACTAGCTGTCTTCCATCTTGTCCATCACTAGTAGATAAGTCAAAAACTTTAATGACTGTTAGAGATATAAACTTTATTAAAAAACCTTGAGAAGCTAGGTGATCGGTAGAACGTTTTGTGACATCACCTAAACAAAGGAATTCAATTAAAATAACGTAGTTTAATTAGTAAAGAATTAATCTGGTTCATTTTAAATACAAGTTTTAAGTGAAAAGTTGTTATATCTGTGGGAACACTGTCAGAAAAATAGGTGTTGTCAAATGTGCAATGTTGTTTCACAAATAAACGTCTTTCTGCCTTTATTAGATTTTTTAAAATTGGTTTGAAAAGTATATTTAGTTTCATTCATAATATTATTTTAATACAAGATCCAAATCAGTCGATGTGAACATCACGCAACCGGAGACTGATGGTTAGTCGCACGTTAGTGTGTTGGTGACGTTGCTATGACAATCTTCTTGTGGTTCATACAGGTGAATGTAACACATCTGTGTGTCATACTGGTCATAATGACACCTAAATATTACTGAAAGTTATTGTATCAGCGACAGCAAGAAATACATTAAAATCAGTTTAAGAAATGTTTTCTATAGGGTTTAATATTTTTTTGGTGGGCGGGATCTTTGGTTCATTTGGTAAATATAATGCCAAGTCCACTTAACGATAATAAATTCATTTATTTCTTCAATAATTTTGCTACAGGCTGCGTTAAGTTTGCAAGTTGTAAGATTACGTTCGCAAATAATATTTTCAATATAAACTCGGAAGCTATTGCAAACCTAATATATCATTAATCTGTAAAAAGGATCTTGACTGACAACAAGCCTGGCTGACTTGTTGATTAATTGTACTCAGACGGTCATACACTGAATTTTTAACTACTTTCTTTACTTTACTGCTTACTCGTATTTATAAATATTATACCTTTATATGGAAATTAAATTTCTTCAGTCTTAACATCATCCATCTAAATTAAATATTTAAAATACGGCTTATAATACTGTATCCTTTCCGACTGTGAAGTCCTTGAATAATCCTATTACAAAAGAAAAAACGCTCTTCGCTGTCCATTCAACAATTCTTTGTGTTTTCTTCCGAGACTCATTGCGTTAGATTATATGGCCTCTGGTCCCTCATCGATACTAGATATCCTGGTGCTGGGAGAGTTTTTTACTAAGTTAAACGTTAAGTAGATTTTGGACTACAGTTAATGTTTCCATTCTACAGGATCTGATATTCCCATAACTTTAAGGTGATGTCTTTAGTTGTTTAAAATTGACTTTAATGAATTCAAGTTCTATTGATAAATGGAAAGCTTTATTTAAAGATATTTACTTACTTTGTTTCAACCTAATTCTCATCTGTTATGAAGTCTACAAATTGGTCATGTGTCGTTTCTAGAAGAAAATCTGGGTAAGATAACTGAGCAAGCCTTCCCAATTATTCTGCAAGTTAGACTAACATCACCTACATATGATTTTGTTGGTTAAGACAACTACCTATGATTAATCATTAGTAATGCTCTCATCTTGAAGGCTACTTAAAGTTGTTAAAGATTGTCATTTCAAATGGTCATTAAAATTAATGGTTTGTTGTTCATTATTTCACTTATTCGCTTCATAAATTACTTGGAAGTAAGCCTGATATGCCTTCCATAATAACACTTCATCATACTTCCATTGGTTTCTAATTTTTATGGTGATGTTGAATTGGTCAGCTATATTATAAAATTAGAACTGGTATTGGCATGGTTAGAGTAGTCCAGGAAGGTATTGTCATAATAGCAGATACATCAGCAATTGTAATAAATGTAAATCAAATAGGTTATTTTCCATATTTTGCGGTATACAGTATTTTAGGTTTAGGTTGGATTTCTTGGACAGATATTGCTAGATTGTTAATTGATTTTACCATTTAGTTTTAAAGATATTCTAAAATTTAATGGATTTTTCCACTTCAGTGATCTATTTGTACTTTGGTTTTGTCATCACAACTTTTCATATTTTATTGGTGTCTCTTTTTGTGCTTAATCTATATGTACATCCCAGAAAGCTAATCTCGTTTTCAGTTTAGTTAATATCCTTTTCATTTTTTATTAAACGTTGCACCTTGTTCTTTCAGTCCTCCTTTTCAGTTTCAGCCTATTATCTATGGATTTTCTCTAATATTCTGTAAATGTCTTCTGGATATTATTGTCTTAATTTTTGTCTCATTCTTCTAGTTTTCTTTTTTTTATTTTGGTATCATGTTAAACTTGAAGTTAAATGTCAGTAAAAGTTGTATTTTATTTTTCAAAATAATCTTGCTTCTGGCGCTATTTTTGTAACGTATTTTTTCGTTGGGGACGTTCGTTTGGATTACATGTTAAGAAAAAAAAAGGTAAAATTCAATCTACATAACGATAACAAATTAATTTTTTCAATGGCATTTGTTTGTTTGTTTTTGAATTTCGCACAAAGCTACTCGAGGGCTATCTGCGCTAGCCGTCCCTAATTTAGCAGTGTAAGACTAGAGGGAAGGCTGCTTGTCATCACCACCCACCGCCAACTCTTGGGCTACTCTTTTACCAACGAATAGTGGGATTGACCGTCACATTATAACGCTCTCACGGCTGAAAAGGCGAGCATGTTTGGCGCGAAGGGGCATTTGTTACAGACGACGTTCACTTTGATACAAGTTGTAGGCCTTAGTTCCTAAATAAACTTTTCAACATAAACTCGTGAACTACTGTAGGTCTAATACACTAGTGACGTTCAACTAACGTTTACTGATTCTACTCGATTAATAGTAAGCATAATTAAACTGTTGATTTACTTTCCTGATTGTATTCACATTGAATTTTCAATTATTATTCAATAAATATTTCACCTGCTTCTCACTAAATACTTCACTAACCGGTTAATTGCTTTCTCTTAACTATAGAAAATCATGACAAAGGTTTCTTGAACATAACTTTATGCGTTCTCTGGGTAAAGTTTAAATTAAAGCATTGGTAATATAACTTACAACAATATATTTGTCTTTTTTCGTAGTATTTAACGAAAGTGTCGTCCATAATGACTTCTTTTAATGTAATTAATTATTCACTGTTTTTTAACTATTCTACATATGAATATTAGTAATAGAGACCTCTCAGATTCGTGGCGTTCAATAAAACTAATTCGTTTCAAAACCTCTGTATATACGCTAATCTCGTTTTCTGGAGTAATCTTATACATAATAAAAATAATTGTCGTTAAAAAGCTACATTTTTATTTATCTTTCTGTGATAAAATACTAAAACTGTATACCAACATTGCATTTCATGCTTCATCATGTTTTAATGACGTTTCATTATCATTCTGCAGGCTTTATTAGGTACTAATGACATTTAATATGATAGTTCATGTTTTGTGACGTATTAATAACGTTTTTACATAAGGCTTAATGTTGTTTGACCTATGAATGAAGTCTTAACATTAGGCTTAGTATTTTAACTTCCATTTTATAACGTTTAACCATGAATGTGATGTTTTGTGAAGTATTAATGACATTTTATCACGGGTTTTTGTGACGTGCTGATGTTTTACATGTGTAACTTGATGTTTTGTGATTTATTACTGACATAACATGCTTTTAGGTAAACTGAAACAAAGTGTGCTCTTTAAGAAATAGCTACAAACCAAATTTTCCTACTGCTAATAATTTTCATTCAAATACATAACATGCACTAACCTTTAAGAAGTTAGCAAAATATACCAGGGGAAATATCAGGTTGTCAGGTAAGGCGTACAAATCGTAATCTGAGGGTCGCGGGTTCGAATTCCCATGCACCCATCATGATCGCTCTTTCAGCCGTGGGGGCGTTATAATGTTATGGTCAATCCCACTATCCGTTGGTAAAAGGATAGCCCAAGAGTTTGCGTGGTTGGTGATGACAAGCTGCTTTCCCTCTAGTCTTACACTGCTAAATTAGGAATGACTAGTGCAGATAGCTCTCGTGGAACTTTGCGCGAAATTCCAAAATAAACAAGCTGTCCAGAAATAAATATCGTTTTTGAACTGAGAAGTTTGGAAAAGTATAAACCAGTGTTGTAAAACATGCTTTAATCAAAGTAAGCACCATTTGCTTCAACACATTTTTACCAACATGTAACGATGCTGTTTATGCCCCTGCTGTAGAAATCGGAGTTTCTATGGTCATTGAACTCCCTGAAAGCTTCTTCTGCAGCTGTCTGGTTTTAAAAGCGTTTATTGTTCAAAACATTGTCAAAGTGCTTGAAAAATTGAAAATCTGTAGGGGAACGGTTTGGGGAATAAAGTTAATGAGACAGAACCTCGATTTACAATTCGTTTAATTTTTAGAGCGTCATCCTTGACAGGTCTCATAACGCCGATTTTGTTGATCTTCAGTCAGCTCATGCAGAACCACTTATCCAATTTTTCGTCTTTCCAATCGCACTCGGGTAATTGGCAATGCTTGATTTGCTTGTGCCTAGCTTTTCAATAAGCTCACGTACTGTTGTGTGAGGGTCTGTCTCAAATGCTTCCCTTAATGTGTTTTCATCTTAATGTGTTTCCTTCCTCGACCTTCGTGGCTTCAAGACTTTCATTTCCATGTCGAAACCTTTGGAACTAACTCTGTACTGTACGTTCACTAACAGATCCATGACCGCATGCCTATTTGACGTTCCTTATAGTTTTGGTAGCTTTTCGTCCAAGTTTGAAGTCGTAAAGAAAAATCAGACGAAAGTCCTTCTTGTCCACACTTTCTTGGAGGTTGCGAAGTTTACTCCGAGTAAAGTTAAAACATCAGACAATTAATACATCTTGTAAGCCACAAACGTTGGATTAAACCAACCACCCAACAATAAGTTACTCAATATTCAGCTTCTAAACGTCATCGTGAGAATTCCGACATTTATTTCTGGACAACCTAATATATGCATCAACCTGAATAAATACAGCATATTAATTAAGTTCTTAGCAAATATTTACTGACGCAACCCTTGGAACCCTATCGTACAAATCCTTAATTCTGTCATCATTCTAAATGTGTATTATGTATGTATATTATAAAAAATAACATCGCTGAACTTGATAAAACTGTGGTTATTATCACTGCGTTGCTCCCCAGTGGCACAGTGGTATGTCTGCGGACTTACACACTAAAAACCGGGTTTCAATACCCGTGGTGGGCAGAGCACAGATAGCCCATTGAGTAGCTTTGTGCTTAATTCTAAACAAACAAACAAAAATCACTGCGTTAATTCACGAGAAATGTAAACGTCATTTTTGATAGAAAAATTATGTGCAGGGTCTTAAGGTCTCTGACTATTAGGCTGAATCATTTTACGTCAGAATATTCGGTTAACCAAGGAATTGTATCCATATGTTAGTGCCCTGCAAAGCTTCTACATTCGATTCGACTGTGAATCTGGATTGGATTCGTCAGCTGTGACTCCGATTCGATCATTTCGAATTTGCGTCACTTCCGGTAAACTTTCGAACTAAGCTTTTAATTTAGTGTATATGCTGGGACCTGTTTCCTTGTAAGAACATTTCTGTACCATTCGTATTCGAGATGTTTAAATATGTTATATCTTTTGTTTTACAAGTATTTACTTTACCTTTCGTTTTCAGAAATATTTACTTTTACACTCATTACTAACTGTGTGTAAAAGAACTCTAAATAAATAACCATTCTCTATTTGAGTTAAAATTTAGTTCAACCAAATTGCCCTATAATATTTATACACACAAACGGTTCTATTAACAAAAAAAGATTCGCAGCGCGCTACAATATATAGTTAAATGTAGCCGCTAAGACAACATCAGGTACCTCCCATAAAATATATCAGTTGAATTTACTACTAAGAATAGTGAAACAACTGTAAGTACGACATTCTTATGGTTACATAATGTAAATTATTTACTGCTGTCATTGTGCATATAAATTAATTATATTATTTACACACAATGTGACACAAACAAATCTGGACAAAAGTCCAATATTTTTCCGCGATGTTACATGAAAATAAGTTAAGCTAATACATAGGGCAATAGTAAAACTTACCGTCACAAGAGCACTCAAGTAAACAAGTTGTAATGCAAAAATACACCTTAACTACTTTGTTAAATTTTAAAACTGTTCAGAAACAATGTTTCAGAACCGTACAAAAAATCCGATAACCTGAGCACCCTGAAAAGGTGATGGACCTTCTTTTGTCAAAGATAAAATATACTATCTTTAAATCTGTTTACACTCGGTTGTCGTGAGTTAGATTTATAAACAAAGATAAAATGTACTATCTTTAAATCTGTTTACACTCGGTTGTCGTGAGTTAGATTTATAAAAAATAACATTCATAACTATAAATAATAGAATGTTTTGTTAAATTTAACAGCGTGTATTGTACTATCTACATTTATAATTAGAGTTTATTAACATTGTACAAAATACTGAACAAAAAGAAAGAAATACTCTTAAAATACGTTTAAACAAAACAAGTCTTAGTAAAGCAACAAATAGATAAGGAATATTGGGCAGACCTCTGAGTGATAGCAGTTTTAAATTGTGAAAATAGAAACTTCTGCTTGGATACGAAAGGATGGGACGGTCGCTGAACTGTCCGCAGGCTCCAAAATTGATTAACACTTACGGATCATTACATTTTGTGATACTAATTTATGGTGTAAAACTTACTGACCACTAGACTGTATTATCTTTACTGCAACTATATTTAGTAATATTTAGTTACCACTAGACTGTATTATTTACAGTTGATATACTGTTTAATATTTACTGACCACTAGATTGTATTGTATTTACCGCAACTATACTGAGTAAATTATTGCTACTAGATTGCATAACACCTACTGCATCTATGTTTATTAACACTTACTAACCACTAGACTATATAACACTGCTACTATACTGTATAGCACTTAGTGTATAATATTTATTTCGTCTATACTAAGTAACACTTTCTAATGGCTATGTTGCCTATCGGTTACCGACAAGAAGATATCTTGAAGATGTAATATTGCATTACGTGTTAGTTAAAACTAATTGAAACAAATGTTTAATTTGAAAGTATGTGTTAAATTAGTGTGGAAACAACAAAAGAGATGAGTGAAACAAACTTGAATTATTCGAGCTTATGTCGTTATAATGAATGTTGAGGAAGTATTACATAAATCGTAAATAGTTTTAACTAAACACTTGCAGGTTCATTTTTGAGGTCACGTTTGATGGAAATAATTTAGATGCATCTGTTTGACCTATAAAGCCTGTGTGTGTTAGGTATTAAGAACACACACAACTATATCTTGTGGCTTACACCACAGACGAGTGAACATATGCAGATACATAAACAATTGATAATAAACGTAAGAATTAAAATTTGGGTTACATCCATTCTACCTTCTATTTTTATCTGATGTTAAACGTCTACATATTTATTTATATATATTTATTAGGGTGAGTAACAGCTAGAAATAAAACGTAGATGGTGCGTGTAACTATAAATATTTAATTTTTCTTTTTAAGTTTAACTTGATAACTTACGACGGTAACAATGTTATTTTGTATACAGTCTGTTGTCATTTTTATTATTGTTGTTTTCCTTTCTATGATATGAACATTAGTGGCTTTAAACGGAACAGAAACAGCCTACCATCCTTTGAAATCTGAAACATTCTCCAATCAAATTGTAAACATTTATGGTGCACCACTAGGTGGCTAGAAAGGCATATTAATATTCTGTCATTACGTCTTTTTACAAATTGCATTTTTGTTGTTTTTTAACTTTAACCTCGTTCTTTATTTTATTTAAAAATAGGTTTAAAATATGAGAATCGCTTCAGTTATTCATTACCGGACTGAAATAATTAGGACAGGTTGTTGTTTTAATAACACATAAGAAGCCAAAATATTTGGTTAATATTTGAAGAAGATATTCATTGTTTTAACGTTTAAAACAAAAGGATAGTGGTATCCTAAATGAGTTCTAAATAATCAAATATATGATAGTAGTCTTAGTTTGTGTTACAGAAACAAACCGAAGATAAGTTCAGAACTTTCCTGTAATTGAAATATAACTATTGTATAAACTGTATAAAATATGTGTATTTCTGCCTATATTTTGTATTTTCACCCATAGTCGTTCTGAGGTAATTAAGCAAATATAGGCCTTTATGTTAAGAAGCTTTTTTTTAGTTCCGTGGATATGACAAGTAAAACTATTCAATATTTTCTAGGTTAGTGTTTTGGTTTAAAATCAGAGGTGGTCAGAAATTAGGATTTCTCCTCGCTCCACTTTGCACCTACTGATTTGCTGATTATTATTGTATTTACATGAAATTGCTTTAACAACTGTTTAGAAGTTAATTATAGTTGCAACTTGCACGGCTTGTCTCTACGAGTTGAACTATTCCTATATACAAGTATTATTTATAGAACTCGCTCCATTGGCGTGCTTAGTGTGACTTACCAGTTACAGACTAGACCAATGGGACTTGACTTTACCTCGTAACTTTATCTGCGTTTGAAACACCACGTGTACTGGTTTGTTACTCTCCGTCAATCCCCCATGCAGACTAGATTTCATAGCATAATAGAAAATATTGGAGTGGAAACATTTGTCTACATATCAAAACAGGAATAAGATTCATTCTGATAATATGGAGAACACAGTTTCAGTTTCGATGAAAAAAAAAAAAAAATATTTATTGAAAGCGGCTACGCTTAACTTTGCTACACAAGAAATTAGCAGCTATTGACTCTATATGCTCTTTATTTAAGCATTAGGTTCTTTTTGTACGTCATTTACTGAAGTGTTAGCACACGATAGCACTTCTTTCCAATTTATTAAACACTTTCAGTCGTTAGTTAATTGAACGAAACTTTACATGTACTTGTGTGAAGGTTAACGACAATGTGAATAGAAGACAGAGTTATAGCATTGGATCTCCCACTTGTTCAGTGATAAGTTTCTGAGCCTATGCTGCTAAAATTCGGGTTTCGATACACGCGGTAGTCACAGCTAGCTTATCATGTAGCTTTGGTTTTAATAGAAAGCAAACAAACATAGGTTTGTTTTGTTATGGTATAATAAATTATACAGAATGATAAAGGTATAAACTTTAGTTTAGAAAGACGTTTGGTTTGCGAATTTTTTGTATTTAATCTATTTAGTTTAAAATAACCGATGATGTGTCGTTACAAAAGCAAGAGGGAATCCTCAATAACCGCAGCACTTGAACTTCTTTTAAGGCAGACTAAAGTAACTTAATATATGAAACCTTTTTTTCCTCCTTTTTATTAGCTATATTTTTGTGCTCCAGCAAGATCACGTATACCTGATTCAATGTTATTATTCATCAGGATCTCTGCGATCCTACTCTGAAATTGAAATTATTTTAGACAGGATTAGAGTAGTTCAGTCTATGAAACTTTGGGCGTCATCAATCGAAAAGGTTTGATCTCCTAAGTACAAATCTCTAATTATATCTCACATTGATCATATGGCCTGGCATGGCCAGGTGGTTAAGTCACTCGACTCGCAATGTGAGGGTCGTGGGTTCGAATCCCTGTCACACCAAACATGCTCGTTCTTTCAGCCGTGCGGTCGTTATAATGTTACAGCCAATCCCACTATGTTGTTAAAAGAGTAGCCCAAGAGTTAGTGGTGGATGACGATGACTAGCTGCCTTCCTTCTACTCTTACACTGCTAAATTAGGTCCAGCTAGCGTGGACAGCTTTGCACGAAATTCGAAAGAAACAAACAAATCGGTCACAGAATTACGGAACTATGAGTTAAAACATTTTCCGCAGCTAATTATATTAGAATGTAGATCCCACTTCTCAACAACCAATCAGACTAAAGTAGCAGACCAGCACTCATGACACGTGCATTTTAGGTTAGAACAAAATGTACAAAAATGTGGATTTAAAAATTGAAGGTTTAAGCGCACAGAATTCAATTAAATATGTGTTATTTGGGTTGGCACAGACGAAAGCGGGCAGAATCAACACTTCTTTCGATTGGTAGTTGAAAATATCTGGTGATTAAGGTGTAAACGCAGGTACACATTTAGTCTTAGACACCAAGCTATAATAAGTTAATAACATATGTTTCCAGGTTACAGATGCTGAATTCTAACCCCATTGTAAACGATAAGAATAAAAGACAATAACATTCAAAGTACACGTTTTTTAGCAGAACATTAACTAATGTTGATCCTATTGTTATCAAACAAGTAACAGAAAAAAATTCACTCAATGAAAGAATAAAACATTTCCTGTTTACAACTGAAGGAACGTTAGTACATTCTGATAATTCTGATGAAATAATAAAACATTTCCTGTTTACACCTGAAGGAACGTTAGTACATTCTGATAATTCTGATGAAATAATAAAACATTTCCTGTTTACACCTGAAGGAACGTTAGTACATTCTGATAATTCTGATGAAATAATAAAACATTTCCTGTTTACACCTGAAGGAATGTTAGTACATTCTGATAATTCTGATGAAATAATAAAACATTTCCTGTTTACACCTCAAGGAATGTTAGTACATTCTGATAATTCTGATGAAATAATAAAACATTTCCTGTTTACACCTGAAGGAACGTTAGTACATTCTGATAATTCTGATGAAATAATAAAACATTTCCTGTTTACACCTGAAGGAATGTTAGTACATTCTGATAATTCTGATGAAATAATAAAACATTTCCTGTTTACACCTCAAGGAACGTTAGTACATTTTGATAATTCTGATGAAATAATAAAACATTTCCTGTTTACACCTGAAGGAATGTTAGTACATTCTGATAATTCTGATGAAATAATAAAACATTTCCTTTTACACTTGAAGGAACGTTAGTACATTTTGATAATTCTGATGAAAGAATAAAACATTTCCTGTTTACACCTGAAAGAACGTTAGTACATTCTGATAATTCTGATGAAAGAATAAAACATTTCCTGTTTACACCTGAAGGAATGTTAGTACATTCTGATAATTCTGATGAAATAATAAAACATTTCCTGTTTACACCTCAAGGAACGTTAGTACATTTTGATAATTCTGATGAAATAATAAAACATTTCCTGTTTACACCTGAAGGAATGTTAGTACATTCTGATAATTCTGATGAAATAATAAAACATTTCCTGTTTACACCTGAAGGAACGTTAGTACATTCTGATAATTCTGATGAAATAATAAAACATTTCCTGTTTACATCTGAAGGAATGTTAGTACATTCTGATAATTCTGATGAAATAATAAAATAAATAAAACATTTCCTGTTTACACCTGAAGGAATGTTAGTACATTCTGATAATTCTGATGAAATAATAAAACGTTTCCTTTTTTACATCTGAGGAAACATTACTACAGTATTGAAATGATAACGAAAACTGGAATAAAATACAAACGTTAAGCTGATGGTACTATTTTAAAAGTTGTTAACCATCCAATCAGAAGTGGCAACATGAAGACATGTTTCGTATCAAGTAGAGTTCACGCGCAAAATACCGATTGCCTGGACAACGGGTTCACTTTTTTTCTACATTTTGTGTGGTGTTGTTTTATTCTATTCATTTATTCACCATTTAGTGGCCGTTGATCTTTGTTTGTGACTTCAAATATGTCTATTACTTGTGGGTTTATATAATTATTTCTAATTCTGGTGGTTCTGTGAGAACAATCGAAAAAGTTTTGTTTTTTCTTAAACTTCGTGCAAAGCTACACGAGGGCTATCTGTGCTAGCTGTCCCTAACTTAGCAATGTAAGACTAGAGAGAAGGCAGCTAGTCATCACCACCCACTGCCAACTCTTAGGCTACTCTTTTGCCAATGAATTGTGGGATTTACCATCACAGTATAACGTCCCCATGGCTGCAAGGGCGAGCATGTTTGGTGTGACAGGGATTCAAACCCGCGACCCTCTAATTACAAGTCAAACGCCTTAACCCACATGGACATGCGGGGCCTCAAAAAAGGTACAAAACATTCTCGGTTTACACCCGAAATTGAAGTGTAAATTTGTGTCTTTAACACCTGGAGAAGGAAAACAATATTTTTATTAAATTTTCAGAACGACTACAACATTTTAAGTTCATGGCTGGAAAGAAATTGCTTAACAAATATTTAACTTGAAGAATAAAATAATAAAAGCAAACACAGTTTACACGTAGTAATAACAGTTTCGTTGTTTTTGTATTTAAGCACGAAGCAACACAAAGAGCTAGCTGTGCTCTGCTCCCCACGGGTATCGAAACTCGGACGACGTAGTAATAAGTAAAGTTTGTATTTTCGTTTGTATCTCGAACGTTGTATTATATTCAGAGGGGTGTGTGTGTGCGGTTTTTGAAAGTGAAATCAATGTATCAGTAGGATATACCAATAGAGAAAGTGGTGAGTAATACAATTTATTTTCCACTTCTTCGCTCTTTAAAAATGGGTCACCTCTTTTCGGTTAGCAGTAAAACCTCTTTGTATGTAATGAGCAGAACCGACGTCATGTCCTACTTTCCTAGTTTATAGGTATTTCAACAGGTAACTGTCATGTAGATGTTGAATCAACGTTGCTTACATAAGAGGAATCGTACATCAACCTCAACGTTCTATCAGGTTCAGCTCTATGTACACGCGCGAAATGAATATTCATCTTAGTTACTGAACGATATCTACTACCGCTACGCCAGTGACAAAGAATACCATGGCCAAAGAAGGCTGGATAGGGTTTGTTTGTTTTTCAGTACTTTTCCATTTATATTAAGTAGTTTATGTGATTGGTTGTTGTAAGTTTTGACTTAAACATTTATTCTCCTTCATAATTTCCTTTCACTCTGATTCTTCTTTTCTTTTAGTAACTTTACAATATTATTATAAATGTAATATTTACTGAATTCGAGATATTCGCTAAAAAAAAAATGGTTGTTTTATAATTCGACAAATGTTTTACGTAGTATCAAGGATCCAAGCTGCGAAGTGTATGTTCACTTTACCCCTTTTTATCTTTAAATAAGTTTGTGAGGAAGAAGAAATCGAATCAGGGAAGGTACATATGAATATTTAATAAAATTAATAAACACAGCCGCAGTTACTAACGCAAGAGCGGCCCGGCATGGCCTAGCGCGTAAGGCGCGCGACTCGTAATCCGAGGGTCGCGGATTCGCGCCCGCGTCGCGCTAAACATGCTCGCCCTCCCAGCCGTGGGGGTATATAATGTGACGGTCAATCCCACTATTTGTTGGTAAAGAGTAGCCCAAGAGTTGGCGGTGGGTGGTGATGACTAGCTGCCTTCCCTCTAGTCTTACACTACTAAATTAGGGACGGCTAGCACAGATAGCCCTCGAGTGGCTTTGTGCGAAATTTCCAAACAAACAAACAAAAACAAACAAACTAACGCAAGACAAAACAGGGTCACATGGGTCTGTTGGAAGGAAGTGTGGACAGAAAAGGGAAATGGAACCTCCTTTGTGAGCTCTCTCCAGCCAGTCCAAAGGTACTTCATTCTATAAAGTTAACTGCAATGTTGTAATCTTTATATTACATCAAAAGTCAGATAGGAATAAAATCCTTTACTAAAACTCTGAAATATAGTTAAAGCTATAACAAGAGGTATAACAAATAAAAGAAAGATCTTACCAGTAGTTTAGTTCTGTTATATATTCAATATTAAAGCAAAATTGAAGATAAAGTTGAAGTCTAAGTTTGATAAATTTAGAAAAGTCTCTGATAATATGTGCTGAACAAAAGAGATCCTGAATTTTAATACAAAACTTACGATAATTTTAGTCAGTTTGTAAATAAAACATCCTATACGTGATCTCCATTCATCCTTACTCGAATGTAAGGGAGGAGAAGCCCTTGGGCTATCACCTTATTTGCTGTCAGAAAAGACAACTTTTTATTCCTGAACGTCACATGCTATTTTTCCTGCAAAAAAATTCGGTTAATTGACAATTAGCAGATGAAGGCGAAAAATATAGGTGACAGAAAGAAACGTTAGAATGTATTGTTTTTTAATGACTTAACGTATCCAAACTGAGCTGAATGAAAATACATAGGCTCGGCATGGCCAAGTGTGTTAAGGCGTGCGACTCGTAATCTGAGGGTCGCGGGTTCGCATCCCCGTCGCGCCAAACATGCCGTGGGGCGCGTTATATCGTAATGGTCAATCCCACTATTCGTTGGTAAAAGAGTAGCCCAAGAATTGGCGGTGGGTGGTGATGACTAGCTGCTCTCCCTCTAGTCTTACACTGCTAAATTAAGGACGGCTGGCTAGCACAGATAGCCCTCGAGTAGCTTTGTGCGAAATTCAAAAAACAAAACAAACGAAAAAAACTACCATATATACTTATTAATTAAGGGAGCAGAAAAAGCGGGTATTATTCTGTACAACATTTTTTCTTTAATCACATGCCAAGGAAGAAAATTATAATTCGTCCTCTCTCCACTAAAACCACTTGCTCATTATACTAAATAGCTATGAAGAAACAGTTACACATTGCATCTATTCACAATGGCATGCATAGTCTAACATACTTTACACTTCAAAAATAAAAAATACCGAAATAGCAAAAAATATCCTGTAACAATGAAGCCATACCAGTACACCCTTTGAAAAAAAAAGCAAAAAAAATAGACTAAAACTTTGAATAATAAAGATTTTACACGTGACAAAAGTACACCTTAACATTGAAACATTATGCATCAAACCAGTACAAAAATAAATTACATGGGTCCATGATGTAAAACTCTTTAACAACAACACTTCATACAATACAACAATAAACATTTTATAGAAAAAGCTATAAGTAGAACCCCTTTAAAAGGCAACATATTAACGCAAAAGCAGATTACTTTTTATACTGACAAGACACGTTAAACTAAAAAAATTATTGTAACACTTAATCTAAACAAACCACTTAAGTACATGAAAAATAAACCCCTTTAACATTAAGTAAACTACCGGAAATACCTGTATTCACCTTATTCTATAAAGTAAATACGAAATAAGTTGAAATACATATATGTTCAGCCCGCAGCTACGATAGAGAAGTGTGTGACCACTTGTGACAACTTCAGAACTATTGTCTTGATTCAGATTATATAGTTCTAGTTCTATATCTTCATGACAAACTTTCGGGATATTAATTTAGGCCAAACTGTGGGACAGCTGGAGCATGTATGAGTTAAAACACGAGGTCAGTAATGTTCGTCGTGGCTCACCATAATTTCTTCCTACACTATTCATTATTTTAAGAATAACATTCATCACACTTTATCGTTTCTTCAACTACATAAATGTAAAATATACTTGTTTTGACCACATTGAGATGATTCAACGATATCTTTGTAAATAACGTTGAATGAGTAATTTCTGTTGACTTGGAAGTACATTGATGATGAGTACATCTCGTTTATCTGTTGGAAATCCCAGAGTTATTCCAAAAGTTGTGGCTAACTCTTCTGCCACACATTTTGTGGTCACCAGTGAGGACTTACCATCCCACTTGTTCACGTGCTAGTTGACGTTGGCAGCTTTCTCTGATGCAGCAAAATGATGTACTATATGCTTTTTTTAATTTAGTTAGTGTAAAAGTAAAATTTAAAAATTATGTTGTTTTTCATAGGACTTCAGTTCGATGTAGGAAAGCACTCTAGTAAAGTACTACCCTCAACTTTCTTTAAATGGCTAAAAGAGTTCTAGGTGAAAGCCAAAGCCTACTTATCCGATTTTCTTACAGAACTAACTAACTAACTAACTAACGTGGCAGGGGTTTAGTTTAGAGAGAGAGAAATCGTAAGAATTCTCTCTCAACTGGGGTGTTCAGGAAAGTTGTGGTTTCTCTTCGTCCCCTTTCGTGAATTGTTATTAGGAATAAGTTGTTTTTGTGTTGTTGTTTTTTTAAATTAATTATTATTATTAACTCTTTGGGTGGAGGCAAAGGAAGCACCGGAAAGAAAGGCCAAGACCTGTCCCGAAAGGAAGAGGTCAAGCAAATGTGAACATGAATACAATTCATGAATAGAATTCAAATCAAATCAAACGGCGCGATTCAGGGTCTGGCAATAAAGTTGCCTGGGATCTAGAAATCCAATGCCTAAGTTTTTTGCTGTGAGGGGAAACGGGAGTGCCCCGAGAAAACCCACTTTCACAGGACAGGCACCGAAAGTTTTGCCTGTCGTGTGCCCGGTATCTGAAAAAAAAGGAATACCTGTTAATGACATGGATTGATTTATTTACATTCTTTGTTGAGTAATTTGTGATTCTTGAAATATGTTGTAAGGTGAAATGTATTTTGTTGGTGCACTGGATAATTTGTATAGTGATGCCGTTAGTTTGTTTCTATTTTCTGCTTTTAGATAATATTTAAGTGATATTTCCGTTATTCTATCTCTTACTGTCGGTAAATTGCTAATTTGATGTATATAATTTACTGGCGTGAATGATGGTAGGCTGAATGCAGATTTTAATATTCTGTTCTGTTGAACTTGGATTTTTTGGAGTGTGTTGTTTGACATATTGTATGTTACTTGACATCCGTACTCTATTAGTGGACGGATGTAAGCCTTGTATATTTGTATAATGGTGTTCGGTGAGTATTTCGATTGTTTACCGGTTATAGTCATTAGATGTGAAATCCTTTTTCTGATTGATGAGTGTATATTGTTTATATGTTTTTTCCATGTTAGTTTTGTGTCGAAAGTGATGCCAAGGAATGTGATGTTTTTGCTCATGTTAATGGTTGTGTTTCCGAGTGATAGTTTTATTTTTTCTAGATTTTTCTTTGCTTCTTTAATTTCCTATAGAAGGTGATTGCTTGTGTTTTCGTTGGATTTAACACGACTCTCCACTTGTTGCTCCATGTTGAGACGTTATTTAGTGATTCTTGTACGCGAGACATGGGCATCACTGGGTTTCTGGAGGTGCACCAGATAGCGATGTCGTCTGCGTATTGTGAATTGTGTGTGTATGTTAGATTTGGAAAAGGTATGTCACTGACGAAAATTATGTATAGAAGTGGAGAGAGGACTGATCCTTGGGGCACTCCTGCAGTTATATTAAATGATTTGGATATAGTTTTATTGACTTTTACTTGTGCTGTTCTATTGGTTAAGAAATTTGAAATCCATTTAACTATCGTGGGATTTATTTGCAGGTGATTTAGTTTGTATTTGATGGCATTGTGCCATACGCTGTCGAATGCTTTTTTGACATCTAGGAATACCCCGATGGTTACTTGATTGTTGTTGAAAGCTTTGTAGATTGATTCGGTGAGTCGTGTGAGGTGATCTGTTGTTTGCCTATTTTTTTTTTGAGGCATTTTGAGATTCTGGAAGGATGTTATTCGATTCGCAAAAATGGAGGAGACGGTTGGAGATAATTCTCTCCATCAATTTGCCAAGGCAGCTTAACAGACTGATGGGGCGGAAATTATCTGGATTTGTTCTATTAGTTTGTTTCTTAGGGATCGTTGTTATGATGGCTTTTTTCCACTTGTCAGGGTAGTATCCGGTCGCTAGTGAAATGTTCATGATATTTGTGAGGTGTTGTAATAGGAGAATGGAGCTTTTTTTCAGAATAATATTTGGTCATGTCCGGGGGAAGTGTTCTTCAAGTTTTTGATATTAATTTTTAGTTTGGTTATGGTTATTTTTCTATTGATTGAACTTGAGTATGCTTCTAGTGTCTCGCCAGGGAATCGTGGTGAGAATGAAGCTTGGTTTGTATTTATGAAGTTGTTGACATAGTGTTGGTGTTGTGTGTCAAAGTCTACTGAGTTTAGGTCGCTAAATGAGGATTTGTAGTAGTCAGCTAATAAGTCAGCTTTCTCTGCGTCTGTCTTTGCGATTTTATTGTTGTGTGTGATATGTTGTAGCATGTGATTTGTGTTTTTGTCTGAAGCAATACTCTTGAATTTTTTCCAGAATTCTTTTGGATTGTTCTTGGTTTTTTCTAAGTTTTTACAGAAGTTTTGCCAATTGTTTTCTCTTGCTTTTTTAATTTCTTGTTTAATTTTTGTATTTGTTCTATTGATTTCTGTTTTAATGTGTGGATCACGTGTAACGTAGTGTGTTCGTCTTAATTGTCTGCGTTTTATTATTAGTGCGTGAATTTCTGGTGTTAGAGTCCATTGAATAAGTAATTGCTTTTTATTTGTTTTAGGAATTGTGTTTTTTATGGCTTTCTTTATGGCTTCTGTAATTTGATCAACATAGTTGTCTAGTTCTGTTTTGTTGTTAGCATGTTCAATTGGATGGGGTAGGTATGAGTCCAGAGAGGCATTAAAAGTGAGCCAGTCTGTTTTAGTGTAGGTGTATGCGGAGGGAGTCACGTACGCCACGGCAGGGTGGCTTTTCTTACATCAACATTGTTTTTATTTAAGGAGCCAAGTTATTCTTGTCAACAAATCAGAAAAAAAAGTTGCAAAACCTTTTATCCTTGATCTTAATTCCCATTGGTCAGCTTATTTAACAAGTACCAATCACTGCTTTCACAAATGATGACCTTAAGAGTTTATTGATATATTCAAGATAATATTTGGGCTTGACACGGCAAGATTTTACGTCAATTTAACAGAGACTAAACTCAGTCTGATACACATGTCACTCCCGTTTACTTTCTGTTATTTTCAAGTTGTGATTCGGCAAGCACCTGATAGAAACTTCCAGTTTAAGCTGTACTTTCTTTGACCTCTTACTTTAAATCAACAATCCTTACTGGTCTCGAGTGTACATCTCTTGATCTTGCGCTCGTTTAAGAATTTTCGGTGTAACATTCGCTCCATTGTTTGAAGGTTAAACAAATTTGTATATTTGTTGGTGAAATGCGGGTAAGTATTGTGACTTCACATAAAATATTACTGGATGCACTTTAAAAACATTTTCAGCTTAATTCGTGTAAATTTTCATTCAGTGTCTCCTTTTAACCACTTAATCTAATTTGCAGTTGAAATTACTCGCACATTGTCAATATTTCGTTCATCTATTAAAGTTTTCTACAACTGTTATCACACACTTTGCATCGTTTGCCCAATAGTTTATTGTATAATTTTATATTGCATTGTATTTTAACTTGTAAAAGTATTATTCTGATATTAACGGTGTTCCACTGGTTACCTGATAGAAGTTTCTAATATTAACGGCCTTCTACTGGCTACCTGATATTAATGACCATCTGCTGGTTACCTGATAGAAATACCTGGTATTAATGGCCCTCTGATGATCTGATAGACACCACACTTTCTTTACTTGAAAGACTTTCTACTTCAAAACTGAAAAAAAGAAAACCCGAAATGTTTATAAACATTGCGTACCATTTAAAGTAAAAGAAAAGCACACAGTATGACGTCAGGTGCCCTGTGCCATAATACTCACAAAATATGTTTCGAATTTAGGTTTAGTTTTTAAGTAGTTCAAGATTTTAATGTTTCTCAGTTTAGTTTAAAATAGTTAATAATTCTGTTAATTCAAGATACTTATTATTGTCATTCTTTGACCGTAAAGTTTGCATCTTTTTCAGTGTTTTAAACTCCTATTTAATGAAAAAGCCACAAAATGAAATTGTTCCTGTTTACCAAGTTATTAATGGCCGTAAATACCCACGCGTCTTGCCAAGACATATCTTATTAGATGCCTTGAACTACACTCCAGAGAAAGGTGACATCTTTATTGCCTCCTATCCAAAAAGTGGAATGACCTGGATGCAGCACATCGTATTGCTGATTTTAAACAAGGGGAGACAGCACCAAGATCACATGGACTTTATCCGCAAGACTCCGTTTTTAGATGCTATGGGCTCACAAGCTGTTAGAGAAATGCCGAAACCAGGCCCGATAAAAACCCATTTTCCATTTCACTTGGTCCCATATTCTTCAGAAGCTAAATATATTTACGTAGCCAGAAACCCTAAGGATAATTGTGTCTCTTACTTCCACCATCATCTAATGTTTCCTATGTACAGGTTCCAGAATGGGACTTTCAACACGTTTTTCGAGCTGTTTGTAACAGGTGAGACGATCTCGGGAGACTATTTTGATAATCTGATGTCTTGGTACCCACACCGGGGCGACCATAACGTGCTGTTTGTAACTTATGAGGAAATGAAGTCTAGCTTACGTGAGGTAGTACTTAAGGTAGCAGGGTTCTTACATGAAGAGTATTTAGAAATGCTAAAAACTGACGAGGACCTATTGCAAAAGATTTTGTATTACACCAGCTTTGATTATATGAAAAAAACGGTCAACAAGGACTTGGAAAACTTCTTCAAAACAAATCCTCTAAAATTCTTTATGGGGTCGACACCCCCAGGTCTTCGTGCTGGTATTCTTAATGCCATTCGCTTGGGTGACCTGAAGACTCCTGACAAACCGAACTTCGTAAGAAAAGGTATTGTTGGCGATTGGAAGAATTATATGACAGAAGATCAGTCAAAACGGTTAAATGAAAAGTTCTTAAAAATAACTCGAGAAACAGACCTTCCACAATTATGGAAGGAACACATGCAACTTACCTGAGTAAATCATTAAAGTATACATTATAATTTCCAGTATGTTTAAAGAACCAGTTGATATTTTTTTTCATGAATATTTTGTTTTCTCAAGATAAGCTTGAATGAAATTCTAAAGAGACACTTCTTCAGTGAAAACAATATTCAAATATTTGATGGACATTTCTTCAGTGGCAAAGAAATCTTCAAAATGTTTTTATTAATACTGTTCCGTTAAAAATATAATCAGAATTTCTGCTAAACTATTTGGATTTCACTTGCAGGAAAGTAATCAAAGACAATAACTCATCATCTTGAACGTGTCATCATCTTGAATAGGTCATCAAGAAAGACAATAACTGTTTTATTCTAGATCCTATGTAAAGTGCACTATATATATATATATATATATACACGCACACACATCTATATAAACGAAACGTAGCAAATTACACCGCAGAATTCAACAGTCCAATGAGTGTTAAACAAAAATTAAATTATTTACTACCATCCAGTTTCTTTTAAATCACACCAGACTGTTTAACTCCTTGACTGTAGTTAAAAACTTCGTGTAACTCGTGCAGCTTATCCTTATAAAATAAAAAATGTTTCTTGTTTGTTTTTTAATTTTGAAAGATTTGTACTCTGTTACATTCAACAAAAAGTTCAATTGCAAATTTATCAAGTGGCACACATTGTTAAATTACAAACACAAAATAGGTTGACCATGTGACTTGTCAACTGATAGATTGAGCCATATAAAGGTAAAGATATAATCATATTGAGGAGATTAGTAAGAGCAAAGATCGCTTGACTTTCAAAGGTATGTAATGATGAAAGCTCGTCTACCAGGGAATTTCTTTAAAATAGTGTTTCTTTGACTGTATGTTACAGCACACCTACTGGGTTTGTCTATTAACACTTGAATTCGATGTTTTAAACCTTTTCGTAAAGAAGTTTCATACGTGTTATTTGTGCTGTGCCTAGTACAAACTACACCACGAACGTTACCATTATAAGCCCTCAAGATTACTCCTAAGCTTCCAGGATCCGACTTAGATTGATGGATTAGAACATAAAGCAGTTAGTCAACAATTCACCACCCCCCCAGTCTTGACTCATTGAAGATTAAGAGTTGGCCATCACTCATCTAGCGCACTCCAAAAAATATGAAGCGTGATCTTCCGGCAATAGGGCGTTAATCAAGAACCCTCTGAATACACAAGGTTTTATATTTTGCCTGTTCTATTGCACTAAGTATCGAAGAACTATAAATTTTAATTGTGACGTCATTGAGAATGTTACAGACTCAAGATATGAGTTAAGATCAAATGCAATAAAGAGTAATAAAATTTTTTGTGATAATATTATTTCCCCTCTACCCTCTATCGGCTCATTATTAATTCCAGTATTCGATTTGGGCAAACTCCAGATATCCTGTTTGGTAGCTTTGTGTTTAATAATAATAAAAAAAATTAATTAATTAATAATATGCTATTTATTTTTAAGATGCTCACTAAATAGTTCAGACTATCGTTTACTTTCGTAAGCACGGATTTAAATTTGTAGGTGCTTTTATCAGTTTTAAATAAGCACAAAAACAAGGCCAGTTCACACTTGAGAACTGAAAGCACTAAAGTTGTAATTTAGGTATTAAGAAGTTTCTTATTAGAGAATTCCAGATGGTTAATTCTTTAGCTCATTTAATAGAGTATTCGTCTTTTGTCCAAGAACTCTCGAGTTCGAATCCACCTCTGAAATAAAACTTAAATTACCATAAAAACTAACAACAAACGTGAAACATGCTCTTTTTGTAATAACTGAAGATTGTGCTAGTTTGAGATAGATCTTTAAAAAAAAACTAGTTAGTCCTTCCGCTTAATCAGTGGAGCACTGACCTGATGGGTGAGAAGTCTTAAGTTTGAAATGTAAAGATATCATAGCCAAAACTGACACCAAAAGGTAGATGCAGGAGCCCCAACCAAATAAGGGTCCATCGCTAAAATCCATTACCAACAACTATGTATATCTGCTAGATAAAATATTTGCAGTTACAAATGTTACATAACAGTGTTTTCACGAAAAAATGTAATTAAGGAGAAAGCTTTTAACTTTATTTGATCTGGAGAGGTGTCGCTGATATCAACTGGTTTTGTTTATTTATTTTTAATTATATCTATTAAATTTAAGTGTAATACCTTTTGATACGATTTGATGTGTTACTAACATATTGTGTAATTGCACTCCCCTCAGTGGCAGAACGGTATGCCTGAGGATTTGTAACGCTAAAAACTGACTTTCGACACCAGTGGTGACAGAGCACAGATAACCTATTGTGCAGCTTTTTGCTTAACTTTGAAACAAAACCAAAACAATACATTACGTAATTATTTTAGAGTGTATTTCTTTATACATTTTACTGGAGTTTTCTTTGTTTTGGATTTCGCACAAAGCTACACGAAGGCTGTCTGCGCTAGCTGTCCCTAACTTAGTAGTGCAAAACTACCAACTCTGGGGCTACTCTTTTACCAATGAAGAGTGGTATTGACCGTCACATTATAACGCTCCTACATCTAAAAGGGCAAGCGTGTCTGGTGTCACGGGGATTCGAACTCGCGACTCTCAGAGTATGAATCTGCTGGGCATATTTTACTGTAAGTTTGTGACTTACTGGAACAACGAGCACTAATACTCTTAATACTCTTCTGCTTTCAGGGACCAAATTAAAAAAACAACAACAAAGGAAGGTGTTGAATAATAAAAGGGCAAAGTATCTTACTGAAAAGCAATAGCGGGTTTAACTTTTTACTCCAGATGGTTGAGCACTTACTCGCCTGGTAGGCGAAAGGTCTCAGCTTCGACTTAGGCCCGACAAAGTTAAAAATTAGCACAAGAAAAACTACTATTTAAAAAAGAGCCAAAAGGAGTCTTGTTTGTGAGAGTATTAGTAATTTGTTTGTTTAAAAAAGTGCTTTACTGGAAAGTAATTAATTCTAATTAACCAAAAGTCAATAAAAAAGCTGGAAATTAACACTCCTCCTTTCACCTAAATGACTGTCTAAATAATCCAATAAACTGCAACCGCAGCAGAAGACACATCGACAATAACTAGCAAATTAAGATCAAGTGTCTCATCAGCTGAGACAAAACACTTTATCTTGAAGCCTTCCTCCAAGCCTATCTGACAAAGCTACTTTAAAATTGTTTTCATTTATATACTAAAAGTTTTAAAAAATCATCTTGCAGATACGAAGAAACCAACACTGTAAGTTCAAGTTGTTATTTTTTGTCTTTTTACTTTGAAACCAATATAAACTTAATTCTGTATCACAGATAATCCACTGTAAGTAATTGTAGACACTACATAAATATATATTTTATTAGTAATATTAAAAAAATCTCTCCAAAACCGTTTTAACACAAAAACAGTGTGTTTACTCTGTATATAGACAGACTAGTAAAACATTTCTGAATGCTTGCTACTATATTAAAAACGAGAAAGGTATTAAAGAGAAGGAAATTAAAATTAACTGCAGAAATATTATTCTTTTACAATAGTTATTCATTTAGTCAGTCATAAAAAGTTATAAACTATAAATCAATGTTATATGAGACCATCAGAATATAAAAACTTTTCGGATATTATCAATTCATTTATATTGCGAGTGAATGCTTTGTAATTGCCTTTTTTGTTATTATAAGAGAGTTAAAAGTAGACGATTATTGGAAGTTGTGCTTGTAACTGATTTATGTAGAGAATAAAGCAAGCAGACGATTTAGTAATAAACGTATATATATATAGTATGAAATAAACGGGAAACAGCAGACAGACAATAGCAGAAGAGAGTAAAGTCACAACCAAGAAAAAGTTTGGGTGAACTACAGTAAAAATGATAGGCCTACCATTAATATGTTACAGTAACACAAGCAGTAGAAAACGAGAAAAATAATAATTTATTCCATCAAAGAATGGTTCTAAATATACTGAATCAGCCTGAGGGCACGTTGTTAAAAGGAACAGAAGATACTTTATAGAAAGAAGACAAAATAACTCGTGGAACTTCGTGAAGTAGCAGTTATGGACTGCGGTAACTCTCGTTATAGTTGTAATTGATTTTAACGCAGTATACTAACTAGTGCGATAGAAATAGGGAAAGGTAGTTTGGCTTGTCAATTGGAATTCTAAACTAATTCAATAGGCCTAAACGGACTTTTGACAAGAAGTGTGTTTATAATATACATATAATCAATGACTAAGTGTAAATAATTTGTTGTACTTACAAGGAGCATGCGGTGATTTGTCTTGATGGGGAAACAAAGCATGAAAGGTGAATCATAAAATTAAAAAAAAAATATTCACATGACGGCCAATAAAATTAATTACTTGTAGTCATTAATCATATTTAAAATCAAACACTTTCAAATCAAGACGGCCCGGTATAGCCTGGTGGGTTAAGGCGTTCGACTCGTAATCCGAGGTGCGCGGGTTCGAATCGCCGTCGTACCCAACATGCTCGCCCTTTCAGCCTGCGAGCATTATAAAGTTACGGTCAATCCCACTATTGGTTGGTAAAAGAGCTGGCGGTGAGTGGTGATGACTAGCTGCCTTTCCTCTAGTCTTACACTGTTAAATTAGGGACAGCTAGCACTGGTACCCTCGTGTAACTTTACGCGAAATTCTAAAACAAACAAACACGCATTTCTGGTGTGGCTGTGTATTCTTTTTAAATGAAAGAACGCTCAACTGAGGCACTTGGGTCTGTAAGATTCAAGATTAACTCGCACAACTTCGTAAGTTATTGCAGGGTTCATCAAATTGCATTTACCTTAGCACTTCGCAAACATTAAAGTAATTCATTCACTGTTTTTTCTTTCAAATCAGTGTTAGCGTATAAAACCGAAAGGTCACTTTTCAAGTGATGAATATCAAAGTATTCACCATAATTATCTTGCAATGATTTTATGCTAATTCAGGAAATATATTTTTGTTCTCTTCCTGTTTTTTCGTGTCAAGAACTCGAGGAATGCTATGTTTTTCAAACATTGAAACCTAAATTCAATTTGACCTCAACTTGCATCCAAAATGTCATAAAATAATTTTCTGCATGTTATTTTAATGTCTTCTCTTGGATCATTTCTCATTCGCTCAGTAGGGGGTATAATCCATCAACAGCTGCCCAAAATTCATCGAAATCGTATCTTTCTTTTTGAAGAATAGTCACCATTTCATTTGCTTTATTCATACAGTGGAATATTTCAAATATCCTATTGTGCAGAACATCAAATATAACATTTGTATATGAAAAAAATACTGGCAAATATATTCAACAAGAAATTAAACTAAAATCTCTATCCGATGAAAGTGCTTCGCACAGATAAAGGTTTCAAGTATCCCAGCTGCCAAAATTATCAACAATATTTTGAAATAAGTCAGCAAGTCTACCATGTATTCCAAGACAGTTTCAACAAAGCAGTGATTATAATTCCAACGCGTCGGGACCACTTTCGGGAATCTTCTTCAGTTTGGTATCTAAAAGGTACAAACGCGTTGTTGGTTTCACAAAAAACAGAATGATTGTTTGTTTTGAATTTCGCGCAAAGCTACACGAGGGCTATCTGCGCTAGCCGTCCCTAATTTAGCAGTGTAAGACTAGAGAGAAGGCGGCTAGTTATCACCACCCACTGCCAACTCTTGGGCTACTCTTTTACCAAAGAATAGTGGGACTGACCGTTACATTATAACGCCCCCACGGTTGAAAGAGCGAGCATATTTGGTTTGACAGGGATTCTAACCCACGATCCCCAGATTACGAGTCAAGTGCCTTAATTATCTGGCCATGCCAGGGTCAAAGAGAATGATTTAAGTTTTGTAAAGAATCTGTCACACTCCTTGATCTTTGACATAGATTACAACGACACTAACTTCAATCTATGTGTCGTACATTGAATGAGAAGAGCTTTTGGATATTTATCTCTAGCTTTCTTATGAAACCCATTCAGCTCACTGGATATGACGCTTGCCCCACCATAGGTTTGCGCAAGATATTTTGACGCAACATTTAATTCTTCGAATAAATTAAACACTATATATTGGATAAACCTACAGCTGTTCTATCTGCACTAACATTTGTAAACCCCAGACATCTATCGCAAATTTCACCATCTTCAGTCACATATCGCACAACACTAGAAAGCTGAGAAATGGTTCTTGCATCAATAGTTTCATTAATGAGATGATTCTGGATTATATTTGACAGGTAAGAAAAAACACTGGATTTCTCTAAATGGAATTTCAATAATAAATTATATTTCTTGCACAGATTTACCAGTTTTATATAATTACCTCGGTTAGCAGACTACTGATTCATCATGACCTCTAAATGCTAACTGTTGTTCATCCAAAATATCCAAATAGCATACTACGTCAATTAATCTGTTTAAAATGTCTATACCTTTTCATTGTGCATTTGCACATTTATGTTGGTTATTTAGTTGGAATTCATTATTTTCCAACTCTAGCTAGCCCTAGAACTTAAAATATACGACAGGATGGATTCTCATGTCTTTCAATTACCTTATGGATATTATTTAAATCATCAAACTCGCTTGAATTCAATGTTAAATAATAAACACGACCAGCAAAAAAGCTTCTGCAAGTTAGTACAAGCAGTTCACCAAGATGCCCTGTCATATTAATTTACGTTGAATTTTCGAACGCACTACTTTGTTCTTCCAGTCAGGCTTAGAGTCGGCATCGGTTTACTATTCTGATGATGCTTCCTTTATCACTAAAACTCTTTGTACCAAACTTATTCACTAAAACTTTGTATAACACAGTTACAATTTTTTCTATTATCTTTTGAATCCATATTCAAATCTAAATGGCGGCACTTCACAAAAAATAACAGTATCATTTAATACAATGCCTGAAGCACTTGCACATCACGTGACATCAGAGAGGTATCAAACGGCCACGAGCACGAAGTGCAGGTCATTAAAAACCAAAATTACTAAGGATCACAAAAAAATTAACTATAAGTTATTATATTTTTCTTATTACATTTGATTTGTTTATTGTATATTTTAATATATAACATAGTGATTATAACGCTTTTTTGTAAATTATTTATTTCACTTAAGTCTTTTAGTGATTTAAATAATTTAATATATAGACTAAATTGTTAATAAGTTTCAATTTTGCGTGTATTTTGAAGTAAGATGAACTGGTAATTACTTCTTGTATGCCATAGAAGAGACCAATATAACATTCAATATATGTTTTATTTTTTAATAGAAGTATAAATTTGAAATTTTTATTCAAAAATTATTCATGTAAGAAGCATTTTATAGTTTAAAGAGTATATTATGTAACAAAAATCTTTTTAGTTGGAAATAGTCTTTTCTTGTAATAAAAAATCAAATTCAACTCAAAAAAGGAAGCATTTTACGATTTGTAGTTCATATTCTTCCCAACAGTGATTTCGCCCGTACAAGGTGATTACTGATTATTTACGGTGCAGTAGAGTGCTCTCGTATGAATCAGTTGCAAGTTCATAATGTCATATTTAGCCAACACTTAAAATTAAATTAAAAAAAAATTAAACTAGTTTTGAATATGTATATATTTTAAACAAGTAGAGAGCATGCTGTTTATTTATCGGCCTGGCATGGCCAGGTGGGTTAAGGCGTTCGACTCGTAATCCGAGGGTCGCGGGTTCGAATCCCCGTCGCACCAAACATGCTCACCCTTTCAGCCGTGGGGGCGTTATAATGTCACGGTCAATCCCACTATTCGTTGGTAAAAGAGCAGCCCAAGAGTTGGCGGTGGGTGGTGATGACTAGCTGCCTTCCCTCTAGTCTTACACTGCTAAATTAGTGACGGCTAGCACAGATAGCCCTCTAGTAGCTTTGTGCGAAATTCAAAAAAACAAAACAAGCTTTGCCCATCTTTCATATGCAAACATCTCTTGACTTTAAGGTGTGATCAGAAGCAAGGGAAATATGCTCAACTTCAAATTTTTGTTTATTATCAGAAGATATGCATAGCCTCTTCATAATGGCTTCCTGGGCCAGAGAGTTCTTATTTATAACCACAGTTTTCATTTTGTTCAAAAAGCATTTCTCCAGATTAGTTTAGTGTGTGATTTTTGACACTGTTTCTTTCTAAAAACCTGTTGTACGAGTTTTAACTTCTGTAGAGAACACTGATCTTCTCAAATGTTAAGTATTTTAAATCCATATATTTCAACATTATCACTATCAGAATATCTTTCTTTGGGAAAGATCGTAACCTACTTTATTTCTCCACGCCTATTTATATTAATCGTATAAAGTTGTTATATGTCAGATCAGACTTTCTTGTACAACATTGTTCGGACGAGCACCATGGAAATGCTAATGGATTATCTCATTAACTAGCGAGGTTGTGTTTATTTTATAAAAGTTTAGATCCTGGATTGTGGTGCCCTGAGCCTTTGGAACAACAGTGTTAATGAATCATAGAAGTGATGTCAATTCTGTTTTTGGATAGGAACCACAAATGATCACAGAAGAGGTTTGGGAGGAGTGTCTTAAAGACCAAAATATAGCTTGAGAACTACTTGGCATGTCTAAAGTAAAATGTGATCGTCACAAACTGACAACTTGTACTTGTACACTCAGTTACAAATACAGAATGACTTGTTGTTCTGCCCACTGAGACATGGTAGTGAATCTGTGATGCAGCTATTTGGCTCTAGAATTTGAAAGTAGAATATTCTTTGGCTTTTGCATAATGCAAGATTTGTAGGGCACATATGAGTATCATGCTACATTTAAAATGCACAAAATCAGTTTGTTTTTTTTCACATGCGTCAGGCAAAGACGTTACATAGTGGTGTAACCTTTAGAGCATGCATGTTCTAAAGCAAATAAAAACGTCAAAGTAAACTCGGTATGAGAAGAGTAACTTCTTCGATAAGAAGATTTATCCTAGACATATCTGACCCTCTGCTTAAATTGAGTGATACCTGGTATGTGATGTTTATCACTAAATAGGCTAAAGGTTATCTGTTGGTCAACATATTGGTACAATTCATCACAGATGTGTTACTAAACAATACACCTAGAGATCAAGAGAGACCAAGAATTCATTTGTTTGTTAAGTTGTGCTAAAAGCAGTGTGTAGTAAAGATGCACACTTCTTCACATCATCTTCAGTTTCGCTGAAACTATTAACCATTTGCGTGCTGAGCTTGTGACCGTAACCCAAGTAGTTATGACGAGCACTTACCATATGAGGGTTTAAAATAACAACTGAGTAACAATGGATTCGATTCTAGAAGCTCAAGCAGTTATTATTGGCCTGGAATTCATACTCAGAGCCTTCTTAATTCTGATAAATTGTGAATAATATGTTAAACAGATTGTAACTGCTACATTAAGTGTTACTGAGGCCTTTCTCTCAATACCAAGTCTTACCCAGCACATTGGGATATTATAGACATGATAGTGGTCTATATTTTATATAATTAATTGTGTGAACAATTGGAATAGTATGAAAGAGATTAAGTAAGTGAAATGTAATTATAAATTTTATTTAAATCATCCATATGTCAGAATTACAGCAAAGATTAATCTATATAAATATAATAGTACTGTTGTTTGTTCTGTGTTCATGTAACTACTTCGCAGGGTGTAAATAGATCTTCACCCAAATAGATATGGAAGCTCATTAAATCCGTGCAGGGATATTTAAAATTTTTCTCTTTTTTTCATTTTGCATTTTCCAGTTATTTATAGGCGGTTTTTACCACTACTTCGCTCTCTGTTAGTTTATTTTTACCAAATTTGATATGAAGGTTTCTGGGATTTATGTAGGGATACAAACAAAGTTGTGCTTTTGCATTTTGTATAGGTGTGTTTTGCAATTACATATAAGAGAAGCAGATTTTCGTGTACTGAGATAACCTTTCATTGATCATTAATTTATATAACTTTCGTCCACAGGACAGGAACTCCAGCTAGTAACATAATATTATTTATTTTTATTATATTTACTTAAATTTTGTTACATTTAGAAGAACTAACAAACCAGTAAACCAAACACTTAGTTCATGAAACATTTTAAGCAACCAAAGCGACAACAGAATAAATCTACATTAGTAATTCTAAAAACTTTTATAAGTGAAGGCAAAGAATAATATTTAACAATCTGCCAACTGAACTACATCTGAGACATCCAGTACTCACAGCGCTTTTTACACAATATCAGGGCCCATCACTCTGAGGAGGTTGTGACATTTGAGCAAAGTGTTCACTTTGACTTCACGTTAAAACATATCACCATATATGCAACACTTGTTCATTTTAATGTATTAATTCTGTTTGATTTTCTACTGTACTGCTTTTAGTTTATTAGTTTTGTAATTATACACATAGTTGTATGTGTGCGCGTTTTCTTATAACAAAGCCAAATTGGGCTATATGCTATATCAACCGATGGGATATCGAACCCCTGATTTTAGCGTTGAGATCCCAAGATTTACTTTGTCCCAGCAAAGAACTACACATACATGAAACTTTGTATTAAGTTTTCTATTTTTTCAACGCTACCTTTCTATTAAACTTAATTTAATATAATATTAAATTAAGATATATTAAATAAATTTTTATTTCTTTCTAGTTTAGAAAATTCTTTCAGTTAGAACCTTCAAGTTTAGTATAATTACACTTTGTTGCTTCATTGTTAACTGCCATTGTCCAAGGAAGTGATTGCTGGAACTACGAACCTATTAGTTCACTTACGATTTGATCTTTAGCCTTTAGTTTAAAAGTTAAGGAGATCCTTGGATAATAAAGGAGGTGTTTTCCATAGTTAGAAGGAACGTAAAGTGCTTTTAGGTGGTCAAACAATTTCGGGGTGCCCTTTTTTAGAAGGATGGCTTGTCTCTCATCTTCACCCGGAGATTTGTTTATTGTGTTTTTTATTGCTTCAAGAAGTTCATGTATGGGTATTTCTTTCGTTAGGATCGTGTCTTCGTCACGTCACGCTTGTTTTTTCTTATTTCGCGCAAAGCTAAACGAGGGCTGTCTGCGCTAACCGTCCCTAGTTTAGCAGTGTAAGACTAAAAGGAAGGCAGCTAGTCATCACCATCCACCGCCAACTCTTGGGCTACTCTTTTACCAACGAATAGTGTGATTGACTGTAATATATTATAACACCCACGCGGTTGAAATGGCGACCATGTTTGGTGTGTGGGGATTCAAACGCAGGACCCTCAGATTACGAGTTGAGTGCCTTAACCACCTCGCCATGCCGGGCCGTTACGCTAGTTTTAGAAATGTGAAAGCAACTAGGTTTCATACATCAGCATCGTGTTATGCTAAAAATTCTTCTAACAAACACGAAATCTAAACTCGAATATCAAAGCATATCCTATAGAATTAGTAACTAATTCAGTTGAATGTAAAATAACTTTGTTTGAGCCGAACATTTAGTAATATTATTAAATCATAAGAAGGATCAAAAGATTTTCAAGTGACAATTCGCCATTTTAATTTATTTGTACTATTTCTTATTTTAACGTCATTGTAAATAATGTTGTTTAAATTCCTTAAACACAGCAGACGTTAATTTAATATAATAATATTGTAATTTACTCTTTAAGTTATGTACTACGTGAACAAGGTATTCCAATACTAGAAATAAACGGCTTCGTAACACCAAATCGTTGTTGTTGTTTGTTTTTTTCTTTAATTGGACACTCAAATGAAACACAAATCATAAATGAGAGTTTTTTCGGATGTGAAATCTCTATAAAAATATTTTTTTACGATTTAGTTTATTTTTAGTGGGCTTATGTTGGTGGTGAAGCTTGGGTGCGAATCGCATGGTTCGCTGTCTGTTTAAAGTTTGGTCTTGTAGCAGTAATAAATTAGTATCACAATATTTCTTTGTTGTAATTTGAAGTTCTTTTGCAAACATTAAACAATTTCAGACCATTGTTTTTTATGGGATATGTTCTTCGGTGCTTAGTCGATGAATAATATAGTGCCACGTAGAAGGTTAGAAGACACAGGGAATTTTTTTTAGAAATTTCGATGATCTTTACTGCCTTAAAACACGTAACTCTAACCGTAACAGAAGTTTGTGCAAACGCATCTATAAAGATTGCTGTCGATCACACTTGCCGGAGGAGTCTAAGCCCATTACATTTTCAAAATCTTATTAGGACTAGTAGAAGGTCAATCTGTGAAATCAGGTTTGAATTACTTTTTAAACAATGTTCTTCGCCTTTTCTTGAAACTACTAATTCATAAATAGTATTATTAGTATAGTATTAGTATTACTAGTGTAGCATAGTTAGTGGTACTTTATAATACTACAACATAGTATCAGTAATACTAACTGTACCCATTTCAAAATTTCGTGTCAGCTTGTCTTGAATTTGATAATGAGCATTTTTTTGTTATGGTATCAAAAGGGGAGTGAGGGGTGCGAAACGTCTGGCTTAATTATTTTGAATGTTGAAAGTAAACCGTATTCTATGGGGGGGGAAGCTGTTTGAAACCCCACAATCTAGTCTATGGCCTTCATTTAAATGTACGTGTAGTGAAACAAGTTAGTTTTCCATATGGTAAACTGGTATAGAAAATTAGAAGGTACACCCAAGGTTTGAGTAAGATAGGACCTGACTTGTGAAGTTCTACACCTTCAAGATATTCTTTCCTACCTATTCATGTAAATTATAAAGTTTCACTAAAGTGTTAGTTGTCACTGTGTGATACTAGTGTTAGTGGACTGAAAGAATAGAAAGAAGACCAGAAGTTTAATGTTTCTGCAGTAAATTAATTTGGTATTGAATAGTTACTTAATTATTAGTGACAAGTTAACAAACACCATGAACATAAATGAATGAATATATTCGTTTTATAAAACTAATAGTAATAGAGAAGAACTAACTTTAGGCTCTTATGCAGCCAAAAAATTCTGTTTCTTCAAATTATGGCTCATGAATTTCATGTTTAAAAAGATTCAGCCAGTTAATATCTTACATCTTCATATTACAGTCTTTATTTATTCTTTTGCTGATCAGTAAATGCATTTATATTAATTTGCTGTAGTTAAATTATTTTGTTGTATATCATTAGAGAAAGTATTAATGTATTTAGATTTGATACTTACAAGTTTGAACTACTACCTTTTTGATGGTGAAATTAATTGTTTTTTTTAATATGGTGGCATGTTTTTAAGTCATCTTGAGGTTGGAATGTTGTTCTCTGCTTTATTAGTAAAAGTGTTAATACTCATATCAGCTGTCCTGAGATATTTTTTACTTCAAGTAGGGTTCTTATCTTCATGAACTACAGCCATTTATTACTATCAGTTTATGCTGTTGCTTCAAACTCAGTTTCTGTGCTGTGTGAAGAAATGTAGCATTTTATCTAAAAATAAAGATTTTAAGTTTAGTTATGAACAATTTATTCTGAAAATAAATAAAACTGGAAAGTTTAGAAATACAATCTTCATATCTTATTCAGCAAAATATTAAAGATGGATAGTTTTAGCTTAACAAGAACATAGCAAGGTGTTAGTTGTACTTGGGTTGTTGAACTTTTTTATGTATCTTCTATTTAAGAGATGTTTTTATGTCAGAAGGAAGCCACTACATACCAGTACATCTTTAAAAGTGGACTGCTTTCTAGAATGAAAGAAAGAAAAGTCATTTATAGCTAAAATGTACATTAAAGGATGACTTGAAATCTGGAAAATAACATTAACATTTTTTTTTTTCTTTTCTGACAAGCCAAAAGAAATTGCATTTAAAGTGCAAAAAGTTAAGATTTTGTTAAAAACCTTCCATACTTTCTAGCACAGTCTAGTGTTTTTGTTAGTAACTAAGACATTAGTCTGGGTCAAAATGTTTGGCAGGTTTTTAACCACTGGTTTTAATAAAATGATTTTTATTTTAACTTTTTGTATTTTAAATTGTATTTTGTCTGGTGTGTCGGCAAAGAGGTTGCTAAAATATATGTGATAATGCTGTGAAATGGCCTGTTATTTGGTATGTCATGCTTATCATATGAAATTTGTTTGTGGAATTGGTGATATTGTGTCAATTTGAAAGATAATTAATCAAGATTTCCCACAGAGCACTTTTTATTTAAAGTAAACATTCTAGTTGTAAAGTTGTAAGAAAGTACATGTAGCTTAAAGTAAAAGTTGAAGGGCATAAGGTATGCTAGAAGAGTTTTAATTATTCAAAGTTCTTATAAAAAATCTCTAATATGAAGACTATGAAAAGGGCAAAGTTTTACTGATGAAAAATAAATTTCATGCTTTCACTTTTGTATAATGATTTGGTGATTGGTTATTGAAGGATAGTAAAAGAATAATAATAAAAAGAATTGCCTGTAGATACATAGCTTTTATTATATCTGGCACTTTGTTTTATAATTAGGACAATTGCTACTAAAATATGTTCATCTGAATCTAACTTTCTAGAATTTTTTTTTTTTTTAAAGGTATTAGTTTTCTCCTTACCCAAGTTGTTAATATCTACTGGATGATTTGTATTTTGATCTTCAGATGAGGTGATAAAAACTCTACAGTACTGTAAGGCCTAATTAGTGACCTATATAAAGAGGTAATTACCTCTTTTTGACTTGTAATCAGTATGTTTAAATATATCCTGAACTTAATTTTTTTTACTAACAACAAAGCACTATTTAAATAGTTTAAGTGGTTTATCTGCTTTTATTAAAAAATTCTTTGATTATGCTATTAGGTGAGTTCTCATCTGTATTAAATGTGTGACCCAAATTATAATTCAAAGTTATGATCCTGTGCTTACTGTAACCAGAAGTCATTACCCCAGTTTACCAATCAGTTCAAGTTATCTTCAGTACAACTAGGAATGCCTAAAAGTTTAATGTCATTGGAAAACTGCTAATTATACTTCTGTCAATATCATTAGTATAAGAAAAATCAATGAACCACAAGTTTGCATTACTGATAATAATAATAATAATTAAAAAAAACTGATTCGATTACATAAGTAACCCTTTACTTTCTGTCACTCAACCACACTACTATTTCCATAACTCTTACCAATATGATTTTATTTGCTAATCTTCTGTGTGGCATCTTATCAAAACTTTAAACTCTAAGTCCAACCTCTTTTCATTATCCATATAACAAATAATATCTTCAAGAAAACACACCAGACTAGTGTATCTATACTGGCTTTTTTTTTTAGTGGTGTCATATTTCAGTTAGTTATTTCACAGAGTACTTTTTTTAACTCAACTCTTCAATTTTTCTCACAGTAGTAATAAGCCGTCTGTAGATTTTATGGCAACTTTTATCATTTCCCCTTTTAAAAATAGCAACTATCATATCATAACTGCTGAATATTGACTTCTGATAGTGAAATAGGGAAGCTTGCATATTTAATCATCTTTAAAACTTTGGAGGAAACTTTGTGTGGTCTTGGGGTTTATTCTACTTTTAGTTCTCAGATTTTGCACTTTATACATGACTCATGTTACTACAAATAACATATCTCCCATAGAATTTTACCTTTCATTCTGACACTTGTTCACTTAGCCTATTATACACACTCGGTAGATCAGTCACACAGCTGGCTATGTGTACCTTGTTTGGATCAAAACAGTATTTAGTACATTTGAGGTTTTGGATGATATAGTTGAAGGTACAATTAACCATTTACTGTTATGTTTTGAAGCCTTGGAATCTTACGTACATACTCTTATGTCCTCCTCGCTGAGTGCCAAAGGCACATTTTCAGTTTTTGGAATGGTGGCTTCATTTTACAAATCATTTCATAAGGGTACACTTACATTTGACACTTCCAGTGACATTTTGCTTCTTAGTGGTGCCTTACTTTAGACCCATTTTTCATGCACCATGCCTAGTTCTTGTTACTCTCATGATTCTCCAGTTATAGTTATATAAATAATTTAAAATATTCTAATTTTCCTCTTCATCCTATATACCTTCATTTTTTTCATTTTTTTTATAAATGCCTCCCTCTCAGGTGAGACAAAGTACCAGGCAATCTCACTTACTTTGGTTCTTTGACTTTTTAGAATGCAAATCACATCAATATCTTACAACTTTGGGCAATTTAGAATGTTTGTGTTGAGTTTCTACCTCTTCCACAACACCTTTTGGACAATTCCATTTAGTATACCTTACATATGCAGTTGGTGTGGTACTCATTCATGCAGCCTTTGCTTCGTTGCAGTTTCACTACTTCATTAACTTCATTTTCAACATATTCATTTATGAACCTATCACATTCCTGGTGGGATAAATATTTTAACATACTCTTTTTGTATAGTATATTAACTTCTTCCTACAGAGTAGACCCTCCATATTGTAACTTTTCAGTGGCTATCTGAAAGGCTGGCTATATGTTGATTGATAAGTTTGGTACATTGGTCAACCATAATCTTATGCTCATCTGATAACCAATACCATATTCTCTGGCAGTGGGTGCCATTAGTCAATCTTGGTGGAACCTCATACTTTGTCTGTTCTTCTTCAGTTTTTGAATTTTTGCTAACATTAATTATTTGAAGTTCATAGTCTTCTTTATTGTTTCACTTTGATAAACTCAACCATAATTTCCCTTATTGCATCAAATTATTTAAGCAGAGCTAGTCCCTTTATCATCATTGAGACATATTTGGCATCCTCAAACACACACTTTTTTTTTGTGTGTATATGTATATGTGGCTTTGTGTCTGTCTTGTTAGTCTACCTTCTATAATATACCTTTATCTCCTGTTCTTCAATCAAATGCTTCTCATGTATTTGTTTCTTGATCATAGCTTATCAACTTTCTCCATTGCTAGTTAGAGTTATATCTACTACCTTCAGTTGCTATGAAACCTATCAATATCTTTTTTTCCCATTATTCAAAGACATTTACTTAGCCCTTTTCTTCAATGACTTTGAGTTCGTGGACATTGTCTTATCAGGGACTTGAGTTTTTACTCTTATATTTCTTGGCTTCTCTCCATATTCAACCCATAGCTTATTCTTAAATCTGTCATTTTCACTTAAATCATGTTTTCTTTTATTCTCTGTTTTAAGCTGAAGTTATTCTAATATCTATGTCTTTGATGCTTTACATACCTTTTTTTATTTGTTTACAAGTCCTTATAACCAGATCAAACTTTCCTACCTAAAAGTTACTAAAGAAGAGAAGCTAACCATTGTTACTAATGTGTTGTGTTGTACTGTAACTGAACCTAATTTTCATTTAGTGGACCAGTTTGTATGTCTTTTAGTTTGTCCCACTTACTAAATATTTTGAAGGTTACTTATGGCAACTCATACTCCTCTGATTTTCACTGACTACACTGTGAAATTGGCTTTTGCAGTTCATTCATCTTATTCACTGTGATATTCTCATATTGCTGAACAAATGCCAATCAACTCTTTGCATCACAAAACCCTTTACATTGCATATATTGCTGTGCATGCAACAAGCCTTAAACAAAGTTCCCATTCTTGTGCATGTCAGTGTGTTTTGTACCAGTCTGTGATGTAATAATTATTAGATTATAGCCCTCCTCTAGTAAGAGGACAGCTCTTCCTTCTTCTGCAATAATGAGTGCTAGCACGTGAACACAAATTCATTATTAACTATTTTTAACTATTACCACTTAGATCTCCCCACCACATTCTCCTCCACATAAATAAAAATAGCCACTCTAATCTAGTGGAACTGTCAGTTTTTGATCAAATATAGATGACATAAAGAATTTGATTCTTACCATCCTGTGTGTGAGTCTTCTTGCAGGAAATGTTTCTGAAACTTGCTGATACTTCACCCTTCATCAGTTTTACTTGTACAGAAATAACAGGTTGTGTGATGGACTGGTGATGGTGGGGTGGCATTCCTGGTTGATCAGCATGTGTCCACTCTCACTTGACGAACCCTTGGAGGCTGTATCCATCCATGTTTCCTTGGTGGATTGTACCATCATTATTTGTTCTCTCTACCTGACTCCTGAAGAAATCTATAATCAGTCAGACCTTCTTGTCCTCATTGAGCAGTTACCATCCCCCTTTTTAATATTTGGAGGTTTTAATGGACATAATCCCCTCTGGGGTGATGCTAACATTGATGGGTGGGGTCGTCATATTGAGCATATGCTCTTGAACCACAACCTATATCTCTTCAACACTGGTTCTTATACTAGTTTTCATGCCCCTAGTCTATCTTTTACTGACATAGATTTTTCTGTCTGCTTCCTTTCACATTTCACTTACTTTTCTTGGAGGATTGACAATAATCCATAGGGCAGTGATCATTTTCCTATCATTTTGAAAGAGACTGGCCATGGTCAATGCCATCTGACCTGCATGCCTTGTTGGAAGTTGGACCAAACTAACTGGTCTTCTTTCACTGCTTTCTCAGAACTTGATCCTGTCATCATGTGTAAGCCATTGATAGATGACTGTGTGGCAGCAGTAACTGACAGTATTGTCCAGGCAGCTGCTTATTGTATTCCTAAAACCTCAACACATCTCACAGTATCCTAGTCTTTGGTGTAATTCTGCCTTCCACATGACAAGAAAAGCTCAAAAACTGGTTTGGGATACCTTTAGTTGGTATCATATTTTTAAATTGCATTGCATTTCAGCAAGCTCATGGACATGCTTGGCAGATCAGAAATCAAAGCCAGAAGGAAACTTGGATTAAATACACCTCAGCATCTCTCCTACCATCAATTCCAAAGTTGTATGGGATAAAATTCAAAAGGTTAGTGGCTAATATACTTCTGCCCCCTTTTGATCTTGTACTTTGATGGCCAGAAAGCTGCTAATGCCTTAAGCATTGCCAATACTCTCTGTGAAAGCTTTTTTTCTGCTTTATCCCCTATCATTTTAGCCATAAAAACACAGGCAGAATGATCACTTTTTTTCCTTTTGGGCTAATCATTTCTATAACCATAATTGCCCCCTTACACTGGTGAAACTTAAACTTGCTCTTCATTGTTCTGGCAGTACATCAGTCGAACATGATGACATTCATTATAAAATGTTGTGCCATCTCTCTCTTGTTTCTTTTGTTATTCTGGTTGTTTTTAACCAAATCAGGAAGGAGAATGTTTTCCCCAATGCTTGGCACCTTGCTATTGTACTCCCTTTTCCTGGACCTAGGAAAGATCCCAAGATTCCTTTGAACTTCTGTCCAATTGCTTTTACCAGCTATTTCTGTAAGATCTTAGAGAGAATGGTTAATGCTCTTCTTGTTTGGTTTGAGAAACCAAACAACCTCCTCTCACCCACTCAGTGTTGTTTTCCAAGACAGTGCTCCACCATGGACTGCCTAATTCAACTTGAAACATCAGTCAGAAAAGCTTTTCTCAAGCAACAGCATCTTGTTTCTGTATTTTTTTAGTTTGAGAAGGCTATTATACTATGTAGAGGTATCTGTGATGACGAGAAAATAAACCAATACAAAGGAACACCTTTATACCTATATTAATAAATATATCCAACATCTAAACACACCCTCTACATTCCTACACTGAATTATATAACTGCCTTCAAACATGTGGTGAGCTTTTGGTCAGTAACCTTTTCTTTCTTTTTGAACCTGATGATGACTGAAGAAGGTTGAAACGTTATTCACTCCTCTACTAATGCTTTCTATACCCATACCAGCCATTTTTAAATATATATGTGGAGGTATGACATCTTGTGAGACTTCCACATGTATGGGTTGTATGGCAATTTACTGATTTTTATTCAACACTTTTTAATGAACCAGCAGTTCTAGGTCTGTGTGGGTTTGACACTTTCCCACAGAAACTTGTAGTCCCTCAGAGCTGCATCTTGAGTGTTACACTTTTCATCATAAAGATATTTATGCCATCAATGGACAACTAACCTCCACAGTTGCAAACGTTCTCTTTGTCGATGACTTCCACATCTGATGTCAGTTGTCAAACATGAGGTACATTGAGCACCAGCTACAGACTTCCCTCTATCATTTACTGAAGTGGACCACAGCAAACAGTTTTCACCTTTCTCTCTCCAAAACTGTTTTCATGCACTTTTGCCATCAATGGGGTATTCACCCTGATCCTGAACTCCATAATGGTGAAGTTGGTCTTCCTGTGGTTCCTAAGGCAAAGTTCTTGGTGCTTATCTTTGACCATAAGCTGACCTTTATTCCACATATCAGTCAACTATGTGTTAAGTGCACAAGGGTTCTGAACATCCTCTGTGTCCTCTCTTCCACCTCTTGTTGTTGTTGGTGGGGGTCAATGTTCTATGCAGAAATCTATCGTGCCCTTATTTGATCAAAATTGGACTATGGGTCTCTAGTCTATGGCTCTGCTAGGACTTCAGCCTTGAAAATGTTGGACCTGATTCACCATCAAGAACTTTGGCTCTGCACAGATCTGCACTCCAGTCCAGAGTTTGAACACGGAGTCCCATGAATCCCCTCTATACCTTTGTAATTTGCAACTGACTGTTTTAATGTAGGCTTCAAAACATTGATCTTGACCACAGCATCCCACATGGGGGTTGTGTTTTCCTTCCTCTGTGAACCACACTTTTTAATAATAGATGGTCTGCCATTGCTCCTTTTAGCATTTGTATCCAAGAGCAGTTGGATGAATTCCATCTTTGGATGACATAGCAGTATCCACAGATCAGCCTATCCTACCATTACTAATTATTATCTCCAAACCCCTTAGTGTGAATTCCTGTACATGGTGAAGGGACCTCCCAGGAAAAGTTCTATTCTTTCAGTTTACTTCCTCTGGGATCTGCTGTGCATGGTGATCAATGAATGGGAGGAGAGGATCCTGGTGATTGAGGGTTTGACCCTAACACACCGGTTTGGCCTTGAACTCCTGAAGACAGGCAGTCAATAGGCTGGTCCATTTGAGCTAGAGTCAATCAAGTACTTGTGTTGGATGTTCTCAACAGGTGTTGTGGACATTATACCCAGACCCCAGGATCAGATACAGTGCTCACAAAACCCTGGCATTGCTGCAATGTCCTTGTTTGGGATTGTAAAGCATCCCCTCGTAGGGCTTCATGATGGGTTGGATCAGTGGGAAACAAAATATTCTTCTTTTATTATGGATCCTCCAAATAAAAACTTAAATAGTGAAATATTCAGTCCATAGGCAAGTGACCACATGCTGAACATCCTGAGCAGCAATCTTCATCATCTGTAACACCTGTTGTACCTCATTTTCTTATACCACATTCTCTTTCAGACAAACCTTTAGGGCAGATGTCTCCCTTTTTCATTCAAAAGGGACTAGAGGAACATGCTGGCTCTCCAAAGTCAGTAAAGAAGCTTTGCTCTGGTGACATATTGGTGAAAACATTCACAGTGAATTCCTCTTGCATTCAAAGACAATTGGGGATATACCTATTGAGGTTACACCTCATGCTACTTTAAATTCATCATGAACAGTTATTGTTGAGAAGGATTTGAAGAACATTCCTGAGTCAGAGATTCTTGCTGGTTTTTCTACCCAAGGAGTTTTTGCAGTGAGACGAATCTCCACTTGCAAAGATGGAATAACGATGCCGACCAATGTCCTCATTCTGACATTTACATCACCATGTACACCTGCCACCATCAAGGCAGGTTATCTTAATTGCAAGTCACAGCCATACATTCCAAACCCTCTCAGATATTTACAGTGTCAACAGTTTGGTCATTCGATGATGTCATGTTGTGGTTGCTTGATGTGTGCTTGTTGTGGTGAGAAGGACCACGATGCCTCTGAGTGTGAAATGGATGCTCATTGTGTCAATTGCAATGGCTTTCACCCATCCTATTTTCTTTCATGCCCTAAATGGTTGGAAGAAAAAGAGGTGCAACATTTAAAAATGATTCAAAACATTACTTATCCTGAGACTTGAAAGTTGCTGTCCACTACTTTATCTTGGACTTATGCTGCTGCACTTCATTCCCCTACTACAGTGGGAGAGCAGACAGAATTCTCTGTGCCTCCAAAAGAATAATTTTCAAGCCAAATGAAAAGTCTTTTGACCTCCATGGTTAAAAAAAGTTGATGAATCAACTTCAACACCCATCTCTGTCCCTATCATACATACATGCAAACCCCAAGATCCACTTCCTATGATTCCAGGTATGGACATTTCCTTGAGTACATTTCTCCCACCCCAAGATGCAAAACGATCATTCATTCACATCCTCAATCACTAGGATCCTCTTTCAACAGCAAAGACCTACCCATTCGATCCATGGCAGGATCCATGGAGGTTGATAGACCTCCCTCAAATAAAAACAGTAAAGAAAAAAGACATGGTCATAAATAGAAAGGATTTCCACCCAATTTGCCTACACATAAATAAAAATGACAACTTTGATACAATTGAACTGTTGAGGTTTACATTCTAATCTGGATGACATGAAAGAACTGATTGGTTCATACCATCCTGTATGTCTTTCCATACAGAAAATATTTCTGAAACCTGCTGATACTGGGGAAGTGCTGATATTGATGTGAGGGGTCACTCTGTAGAGCACATGCTCTCTGATCACAACCTTTCTCTTTCCAGTAGCAGTTCTTGTACTTATTTTCATGCACCTAGTCCATCCTTTACTGCTGTTGATCTCTCAGTTTGCTCCCCTTCACTATTTTCCCACTTTTCATAGAAGGTTGACAGTAATCCCTAAGACATTGATCATTTTTCTATATTTTTGAGAAAGATTAGCTGTGGTCGATGCCACTCGACCTGCATGCCCAGGTGGAAGCTGGATCAAGCAAATTGGCCCTCTTTCACTGGTTTCTCAGATCTTGATCCTGCCATCATCTGTAAGCTATCAATAGATGGCTTTGTGGCAGGAGTAACTGACTGTATTATACAGGCAGCTGCTCAATATGTTTTTAAAACCTTCACATGTTTTCCACGATATCTTCCTACATGGTGGAATCTTGCTTGCCATGTGGCACAGAAGATTAAAAAACGGGCCTGGGATACTTTTTGTAGGTATCCCACTCACTCCCACCTCATCCTTTTCCAGCAGGCCTGTGCATGTGCTTGGTGGGTAAGACATCAAAGCCAGAAGGAATCTGTATTAAGTTCATAATCAGCATATCTTATACCACCAGTTCCAAAGTCATATGGAGCAAGATTTGAAAGGTCAGTGGGCAGTATACATCTGTTCCTCTATCGATCTTGCTCTCTGATGGTCAGGAAGTAGCTGATACCTGGAGAATCATTGATACTCTAGGTGAAAGCTTTTGCTGGGTATCTAGCACTTCTACTTCATCCACCTTCTTAGCCATCAAGACTCAGTCAGAGTGATCACCTCTTTCCTTTCGAGCTGATTGTTTTTATGATTATAATCATCCCTTTACACTGGTGGAACTCAAACTGGCCCTTCATCGGTCTGGCAGTACCTCAGGTGGACCTAATGGTATACACTATGAAGTGCTATGCCATTTATCTCCTTCTCCTCTTGCTGTTCTTCTGATTGTTTTTAACTGGATCTGGCAGGAGAATGTTTTTGATGTCTGGTGCCAGGCTATTGTACTCTCTTTCTCTAAGCCTGGGAAGGATTCCAAGATTCCTTCATACTATCGTCCAAATGCTTTGACAAGCTGTCTCTGTAAGACCTTAGAGAGGATGGTTAATGCTCATCTTGTTTAATTCCTTGAATCAAACAACCTTCTCTTGCTGACCCAGTGAGGGTTTCAACGATAGAGTTCCACTGTGGACCACCTGACTCTACTTGAAACATCAATCAGGAAAGCCTTTCTCAAATAGCATTTTGTATCAATATTTTTTGACATTAAGAAGGCTTATGATACAACATGGAGGTATGGCATTTTGCAAGAACTCTATGTATATGGGCTACATCACCATTTGCTCCTTTTTATTAAAAAAGTTTTATTGGAAAGGAGATTCAAAGTTTGTGTGGGTTCAACACTTTCCCATTCTTTTGTACAGGAACTTAGTGTCCCTCGGGGCTGTATTTTGAGTATCGCACTTTTCAGTATAAAGATTAAAGCTATCACTGAAAACTCCCTCTTACTGTTGCAAATAGGCTCTATGTCAATGACTTTCACATCTCATATCAGTCACTGAATATGTGGTATATTAAGTGGCAGCTACAACTGCCCTCAATTGTTTACTGAAGTGGACCACAGTAAATGGCTTTAACTTCTCTCTCTAAAACCATTTTCGTGCTCATTTTTTGCCAATGGGGTATTCACCTGATCCTGAACACTATTGGTGAAGTTGTGCTACCTGTGGTACCTGAGACAAAGTTCTTTGGGCTTATCTTTGACCATAAGCTGACCTTTATACCACACATCAAGCAGCTATGGGTCTAATGTACAAGAGCACTGAACATCCTCCATTCCCTCTCTTCCACCACATGTGAAGTGCAATGATGTTCTATGCTAAAGATATATCATGCTCTTACTTCATCGAAACTCGACTATGGATCACTAGTCTATGGCTCTGCCAGGACCTTGGCCTTAAGGATGTTGGACCCATTCATCATCAAGGACTTCATCTCTGCACTGGGGCTTTTTGTTCTTCCTCATTCAGAGCTTATACATAGTCTCATGAACCTTCTTTGTACCTCCACCATTTGCAACTATCTTTACTATATGCTTCAAAACTTTGTTCCTTACCAAAGCATCCCACCTGGGGTTGTGTTTTCTTTCTCTGGGGGACCATACTTTTTCAGAACAGATTATCTGCCATTGCTACTTTTGGCCTTCATATCCAGGTGCAGTTGGATAAATTGGGTCTGTCCTTGGATAATACTGCTGTATCCACTGGTTAGCCCATCCCTCCATTTGTTATTACAGTCCTCAAATGTGACCTATCTTTAAGTCATCCGAGAAAAGCAGACACTCCTGGTTTGAAATACTGTCTGTTATTTGCTGAACATCTTTCAAACCATCCTTCCATTCCTATTTATACATATGGTTCAAAATCAGGTGACTGTGTGGGTTCTGCCATGGTTTATTGTGGTTCAGTGATTGCATGCAGAATCCCCTCTACAGTTTCTTTGTTCACTGCTGCACCGTACACTATTTCTCTTGCCCTGTATGACATAGAAGCTGAGCAGTACTCGAATTTTACTATTTATACTGACTTACTTAGTTCTCTACTGGCTCTGGAATTGCTTCATGTTAGTTCACCTCCTGTTTCCTTAGATATTCACAACCAACTGGCCCATTTCCCTTTAACATCTACTTCTATCCAGTTTATCTGGATACCAGGCTACTTTGGTATATGTGGGAATGAGCTCACTGGCATAGCAGCTAAGTTAGTCTGCTCTGGTACTGTCATTACTTTGGCTGTGCTTGTATTTAAGACTTGGCTCCACGTAAGTTGGCAGTCAGCATAGAGTGAGCAACATGATAATAAGCTTTTCCAAGTCAAACCTTCTGTTGCTCTTTTGCTGTCTTGCTTTTGTAAGGATTGGAAAGAGGAGGTTGTTCTGGCTAGGCTAAGCATCAGTCACAGTTAACTCATCACTTTCTTTTATCTGGTACTGATGCACCAGTGTGTGGTCTGTATGACACTCAAGTCACAACAGCACTCATCCTACTGTCATGCTGTTGGTATGCTCAAGAGCAATGGCACCATTTTAAGCATATTTTTACAGTGGGTTCTCCCTCATCTTTGTTCTTTTTTGACTCTGTTTAAGATTTTACTACAAAAATTGGACTGTGTTTTGTTTTAGCATGATTCCTTTTTACATATTTTACTGATTTTACTTTTTACCATTTTGCTGCTTGTTTGGTGCAGATAGCCCAGTTACTTTATGCTAATAAACACTAAATCAACCAACAGTCACACTTGCCCTTCCCAATCCTGACCCATTCCTTCTTCTCTGGGGTATCTTGTCTCTCCATTTTTCCTTGGTGATGCACATCACCAACAGTACCAGTAATTACCCATTGGGTTTTGATCAGGTGGAAGTTTGACTTGCAATTTATCTTCATCAATGGTGTCCTTTTGGCATAGATCATTGCATTCTTTGAGTTTTATCTGAAGTATTTGTGATTCTGCTTCTTTTTCATCTCCCATTTCTCCATATTTGCATTTCCTTCCCTACACCTCAGGATCCAATGACTAGCCAGTGTGTCTATCAGAGGTAGTTCAGGACCTACCATCTTAGTAGCACATTGAAGCTGTTCTATATACATAACCAGGTTTTTATACCTGATTTTTTGGTGTTCCCAAAACAAAAACAGGGACTGCAGGTCTGTGATTGATTTGCCCTGTTTCATTTGATTCATTCAACTGCACAATTTTACCATGTAGTCCTTACTCACCCTACAGTGAATGTTTTCTTTGGACTCGGGAATAATCAAGATGAACCTTATCAATGCTTTTCCACACATCTGTCTCAACAAGGTCTTGTGTCTTGTATGTGTATCGTGGGATGGTTTACCATTTTTTGCACCCTCTTTCTGCTTATGTTTTCTTCAAATGATCAGAGCTCTTGCTGACTGTCATCATGTTCTGGGACAGCAAATTCACCATTATATGGATTATTAGCGTTTTCTTTCTCATTCTGTAGTCAGCCATACATAATTGTCACTCCTTCATGTGGCTGATTAGTTGGTTAATCAAAATGGAAGTGTTCTTCTATCCTACTCAATATTTTATCCATTTAAGTATCCTTTTCAACACTAATTTCAGTCAGGCCCACCTTTTACCACAGAACTGTTAGTTTGCCATGCCATTTCAGCTCCCTCACTTTCTGTACATGAGGTTCTATCACTTTTGGAGGTGTGGTCTTTTTTGATAACACAGGTCTCCCTCAAGTTGTGAAATTCATTCAATCAGTTCTTCATGATCAATGGAAACTTGCTAGGAATCCCTTGGTACGTCCCTTTACTTATAATCTGATGAACAATCTGGTTTGGTGGTTCAATACATCAGCAAGCATCCTATTCCCTTCTTCTTATCCAAATCTTTATCTGTTCACAGTTTGATCCCTTTGGGATTGAGTACATTGATTAATCATCAGGAGGTTTTGGGTCATTAGTCTGTTAATGAGCAGTCTTTGCATATCAGTGTCCTCAAGCTTCTCATGGTTTGTTGACCCTTGAATTGCTTCTTTCCTCTTGCAAAACATTGTCTGGTGATGATTCATTCCAGTCATACTCCCCTCTGTGTGGATTCCTGTACATGGTGAGGGGACCTCCCAGGGAAGGTTCTATTCTTTCTGGTTACCTCTGGGATCTAAACATCCACCCACGTGTTTGCCATGTGTGGCGACCTGTGAAGGGGAGGAGAGGATCCTGGTGATTGATGGGTCCAACCCTAACTCAACACTTTGGCCTTGAATTCCTGTAGATGGGCAGCCTTTGGGTGGTCCCCTTTGGTCATTCGGCTGGTCCACTTGGGCTAGAGTCAACCAAGTACCAGTGTTGGAAGTTCTCAATAGGTGTTGTGGACATTGTATCTGATGCTGGTGTTTGGGTATAGTGCTCACGAAACCTTGGCATTGCTGCAACATCCATGCATGACATTGTAGTGCATCCTCTCATAAGGCTCCATGGTGGATGGGGTCAGTGGGCACCAAAATTTTCTTTTTCCTATGGATCCTCCTAAAATTTAAATAAAATACTGAAAAAACAGTCAATAGGTAAATGAACACATCTTGAAGACTCTGATCAGCAATCTTCAACATCTGTACCACCAGTTATACCTCATTTTCTCATCCTACATTCTCTTTCAAACAAGAAGCTTTGATCTGGACACATATTGGTTAAAACATCCACATCCCAACACAGTGAACTCCTCTTCAATTCAAAGGCTATTGGGGATGTACCTATTGATGTTATCCTTCATGCTATCTTGAAATCATCACGAGGAGTTATTGTTGAGAGAGATTAGAAGAATGTCCCTGAGTTAGAGATTCTCACTGATTTCTCCACTCAAGGAGTTTCTGCAGTGAGGTGCATCTTCACTCACAAAGATGGAGTTAAACTGCTTAGAGACATCCTTGTTTTGACATTTACACCACCACGTGCACCTGCCACCATCAAGGCAGGTTATCTCAATTGTAAGGAATGGCCATACATTCCAAACCCTCACCAATGTTTTCAATGTCAGAAGTTTAGCCACTCAAAGATGTCATGTTGTGGTTCCCTGACATGTGCTCATTCTGGTGGCAAGGACCACGATGCCTGTGAGTGTGAAACAGACCCACATTGTGTCATCTGCAATGGTTCTCACCCTTCCTACTTTTGTTCTTGCCCTAAATGGTTGGAGGAAAAAGGGATACATCATTTGAAAATGACTCATAACATTACTTATCCTGAGGCTCGAAAATTGCTGTCTACCACTTCATCTCGGACATATGCTGCTGCACTTCGTTCCACCACTACAGTGGGAGTTCAGGCAGATCTCTCTGTGCCTCCAAGAGAATTGTTCTCAAAACAAATGAAAAGCCTTTTGACCTCCATCATTAAAAAAGTTTATGAATCAACTTCGACACCCATCTCTGTTCCTCCCATACATTCCAACAAACCCAATGATCCACATCCTTTGGTTTTAGGTACAGGCATTTCTTCAGATACATCTTTTTCTCTCACCCAAGTTGCAAAACAATCATTTGTTCACGTCCTCAGTCACTGGAATCCTCTCCAACAACAAAGACCTGCCCAATCGATCCAAGGCAGGATCCATGGAGGTTGATAGACCTCCTCCGAATAAGGACAGTAAGGAAAAAAGATGTTGTCATAAACAGAAGGGTTCTCCAACCAATTTGCCTACATGTTATTAAAAATGGCCACCTTGATACAACAAAACTGTTGAGGTTTACATTCTAATCTGAATGATATCAAAACATTGATTGCCTCCTACCATCCTGTATGTCTTTCCTTACAAGAAACATTTCTAAAACCTGCTGATACAGTCACCTTTTGGCAGTTTTCTATGTACAGAAATGACAGGTTGTGTGATGAATGAGTACATGGACGGGTGGCACTATTGGTTGATCAGCATGTGCTCACCCTGTCTTTGTCACTCAACACACCCTTGGATGCTGTAGCCATCAGTGTTTCCTTGGGTCTTACCATCACTGTTTGTTTTCCCTACCTGTCACCTGGAGAGACATATAATCAATCAGACCATGATGCTCTTGTTAAACAGTTGCTGTCTTCCTTTCTAATCCTGGGGAACTTTAATGGACATCATTTCCTCTGGGGAAGTGCTGTTATTGATAGGAGGGGTCGCTCTGTAGTGCATATGCTCTCAGACCACAATCTTTCTCTTTTCAATACTGGTTCTTCCACTTATTTTCATGCACCTAGTCAGTCCTTTACAAATATTGATTTCTTGGTTTGCTCCCCTTCATTATTCTCCCATTTGTCATGGAGGGTTGACAATAATCTATGAGGCAGTGATAATTTTCCTGTACTTTTGAGAGAGACTGGCCATGGTTGATGTCACTCACATGCCCTGGTGGAAGCTGGATCAGGCAGACTGGTCCACTTTCACTGATCTTGCAGAACTTGATCCTGCAATCATCTGTCAGCTATCAATAGATTACTGTGTGGCAGCAGTAACTGACTGTATTACACAAGTAGCTGCTCAATGTATTCCTAAAACCTCCACATGTTTTCTACTTTATCCTTGTCCATAGTGGAATCCTGCCTACCACATGGCACGGAAGGCTCAAAAACAGGCCTAGGATACTTTCCATAGATATCCCACACTTTCAAACCACATTTCTTTCCAATGAGCCCGTGCACATGCTAGATGGGTAAGACATCAAAGCCAGAAGGAATCTTGAATTAAGTTCACAACTGGCATTTCTTCTACCACCAGTTCCAAGGTGGTATGGGACAGGGTTCGAAAGGTCAGTGGGCAACATAATTCTGTCCCTCTATCAATCTTGCTCTCTGATGGTCAGGAAGTAGCTGATGTCCGGAGCTTCACCGATACTCTAGGTGAAAGCTTTTGCAAGGTATCTAGCACTTCTGCTTGTTCCTCCACCTTCATGGCCATCAAGACTTGGGCAGAGTATTCACCTCTTTCCTTTCGAACTGACTATCTCTTTGACTATAATTGTCCCTTTACCCTGGTGGAACTGAAACTCGCCTGCCATCTGTCTGGCAGTACATCTGTTGGAGCAGATGATGTACACTATGACATTCTGTGTCATCTATCTCCTGCTTCTCTTGATATTCTCATTGTTTTTAACCAGATCTGGCATGAGAATGTTTTTCCTAATGCTTGGCACCAGGCTATTATCTTACCTTTCTCTAAGCCTGGGAAAGATCCCAAGATTCCTTCAAACTACTGTCCAATTACTTTGATGAGCTGTTTCTGTAAGACCTTAGAGAGGATGGTTAATGCTCATCTTGTTTGGTTCCTCGAATCAAACAACCTCCTCTTGCCCACCCAGTGTGGGTTCTGACGACAGCACTCCACCATGGACCACCAAATTAGACTTGAAATATCAATCAGAGAAGCCTTTCTCAAACATCTTGTGTCAATATTATTTGACATTAAGTAGGCTTATGATACAAAATGGAGGTATGGCATTTTGCAAGACCTCCATATATATAGGTTGCATGGCTATTTACCCATTTTTATTAAAAAAAATTTAATGGACAGGAGATTCCAAGTTTGTGTAGGTTCAACACTTTCTTGTTCTTTTCTACAGGAACTTGGAGTCACTCAGGGCTGTGTTTTGAGTGTCACACTTTTCAGTATCCAGATTAATTCCATTACTGAACAATTCCCTCTCACTACTGCAAACGGGCTTTATGTCGATGACTTTCACATCTCATGTCAGTCATTGAACATGAGATATATTGAATGGCAACTATAAACTGCCCTCGATCGAATAATGAAGTGGACCATGACAAACGGCTTTAATTTCTCTTTCAAACCGTTTGCATGCACTTTTGCCCTGTTCACCCTGATCCTGAACTTCGTATCAGTGAAGTTTTGCTGCCTGTGGTCCCTGAGACTAAGTTCTTGGGGCTTATCTTTGATTGTAAGCTCTGCCATGATTTGTTGTGATTCCCATGGTTTGTTGTGATTCAATGGTTGCATGCAGAATCCCTCTACAGTTTCTGTGTTCACTGCTGCACCGTACACTATTTCTTTTGCCCTCTATGACATAGAAGCTGAGCGGTATTCAAATTGTACTATTTATACTGACTCGCTTAGTTCTCTACTGGTCCTGGAATAGCTTTACATTGGTTCACATCCTGTTCTTGCTGATATTCAAAACCGATTGACCCATTTCTCATTAACATCTACTTCTATCCAGTTTTTCTGGATAGCAGGCCACGTTGGTATTTGCAGGAACGAGCTTGCAGACATTGCAGCTAAATCTATCTGCTCTGGTACTATTACCACTGTGCCTATTCCATATATGGACTAATGTTTTGAATTCAAGGCTTGAGTCCGTGCCAGCTGGCAATTGACTTGGAGTGAGCAATGTGACAACAAGCTTTTCCAAATAAAACCCTATATTGGACTTTGGCCGTCTAGCTTCCATAAGGTTCGGAAGGAGGAAGTTGTTCTAACTCGACTACGCATTGGTCACAGTTGTTTAACTCTTCATTTTCTTTTATCTGGAACTGATGCACCGGATCACTGTAAGCCACATTTTACTTTCTTGCCATTGCTACGACTCTCAGTGACGGCACTGTTTTAAACATGTTTTATCCCAAGGTTTGTCCATAACATTAGACAGTGAATAACACTGTGACTGTGACACTGTCCACCTTGATAAAGAGTTTAGTTTTTTAACAGCCATTAATCTTTTTAATGTAATTTAAATGTTTTATATTTATTCATTACATCTTTTTAATTGTGGTTCCCTTTTAAGAGTCACAATCTCTTTAGTTCAATTTGAAATTGGAAAATGGCCATAACATTAAATAACTTGACATCAGGACTGGAAAGGCCAACTTCAGATGTGACTGTTTGAACTACCCATTAGTCATCCTGGCGAGTTATTATTTCAATTTTGCTGCATTTCTTTTAACACTTTTGGTACTGGCCAAAATGACACATAACCCGGAATCAGAACTGGAAAGGCCAACTTCAGGTGACTGATGGTGGCCCTTGTACTTACCTGTTAGTCTTCCTGGTGGGTTATAATTACCATTATGCTACAGAAAGTCCTTAACAATTTCTCTTACTGTAGTTTCTGTCTTGACATTGTTGACTAGATGTCAACATTGGGTTTATGCTATTTATGTTTTTCAATGCTGTTTTGTTTTTTACTTTCATAAATTTTCTGACATTTACTTTATTTTTTATCTTTTAACTGGAGTTTTGGTGCAGATAGCCTAGCTGCTTTGTGCCATAAAACACTAAATCAACCAATCAATCCAGTCATACTGCAGTGGTAGCACATACCAGTCACCAAGGAGGCATTCTGTCAAGATCTCTGTCTTTGTCCATTTGATCTCCTAATGCTGGGCCCATGTGAACCACATTTATCTTGTTGCATGTCACACTGCAGGTGCTTTTCATTTTGTAGTGTATTTTACTTTCACACTCCAACAACATTTACTTGACAGAGTGGTCTTTTGAACCCTTTGTATTTTGATGGCTTTGTAATCTGTAGTGTTTTCTGCAACTAGATGCATTTGCCACAGTTCTCAGTTGTAAATAAATATAAATTACTTTTTGTGTCCTAGAATGACTACAGATTATAACATGAAGATACAAATATTTAATTTAAGTAGCTCATGTCTCATAACATAATATGTTTAGATATATATTTATTGTTGTTGTTTTACAATATTGACCTTCCAGTCATGCCTAGCTAACATTACACAAGTTACATGGATTTGGTGCATGTGCACTCATGGTACTGTATCCAATAGCATAAAGCTGATCTTTAGTCTTTACAAAGTGACCCTATCATGGCTGTGTTTTTAGTGGACTAGTATTGTATGATATGTCGTCACATTTCAATGTGTGTGTGTGTAGATTATTACTATTTGGAATGAACATTTTAAACTTATTCTTCTCAAAATATAGAACAATAATTAAAAAAATAAAGTAAACAATTAACTGTTAACAGTGATGTTTGAACTCGGATACTGCTGGACATAGATTGCTAAGCCTTTTAAAATTTTGCATGTAGAGGAAATGACTCAATTTGTTTGTTTTTTAAGTTTTATGTATACAATTGAATAACCAGAAAAAAAATCATAAATTACTATACTGATGCCATAGAATTCTACTGTAATTTATCAAGCTTAATAACCCCTCTATATGGATTCCCATACATGGTGAGGGAAGGTTCTGTTCTTTTATTTTACCTCTTCTGTGCATTTGCTGTGCTTGGTGACCCATGAATGGGAGGAGATGATCCTGGTAGTTTAGGGATCCAACCCTAACACACCACTTTGACCTTGAATTCCTGCAGATGGGCAGTCTTGGGCCAGGGTCAAGTGAGTACCAGTGTTGGATGACATTGTGTCTGATGCTGGTGTTTGGGTATGGTGCTCATGAAATCCTGTCATTGTTAAAATGTCCTTGTTTGGCACTGTACTATGTTCTATTATAAGGCTCTATGGTGGGTGAGCTCATTGGGCATCAAAATGCTTTCTTTGTTATGGATCTCCCAAATCAAAATAATAAAAGTGAAAAAACAGAACATAGGAGAACAACCTCAACTTGAATATTTTGAACAGTGATCTTCAACACCTGTACCATATTTTCTGATATTACATTCCTTATCAGATAAATCTAGTGCAAATGTCTCCCTTTTCTATTCAGAATGGACAAAAGGGGCTTACAGGCTTCCCTAAATCAGTCAAAAAGCTATGTTGTGGGGACATCTTGGTAGAAACGTTCACTCCAAAACACAGTGAACTCCTCTTACATTCAAAGGCCATTGGGGATACACCCATTGAAGTAACTACCCATGCTGTTTTGAATTTGTCATGAGTTGTTGAGAGGCATTTTAAGAACATCCTCAAGTCAGAGGTTTTTGCTGGTTTTTCCACCCAAGGAGTTTTTGCAGTGAGGGATATTTCCACTTGCAAAGAAAGGAATTATGATGCCAACCAATATTCTAATTATGTTGTTTTGATCATCACATCCACCTGACACCATCAAGGCAGGTTATCTTAATTGCAAGGTATGGTCATACATTCCAAACCTTCTCAGATGTTTCCAGTGTCAGCAATATGGTCACTTGAAGACATCCTGTTGTGGTTTTCTGATGTATGCTCATTGTAGTGGCAAATACCATGATGCCCTTATTATGTTAATTGTAGTGGCTCTCACCCATTTTACTTTTGTTCATGACCTTGGTGGGTGGAGGAGGTAAAGCAGGTTCACAACATTTTTTACCCTCGGGCAGCATTTGAAAACTGCTACAGTCAGAGTGCAGCCAGACCTCTAAGCATCTCTGACAAGAGTCAGTCATTTTCAAACCACTGAAGAATCTTCTGCCCTCTGGGGTTAAGATAGTTGAGTCAATGTCAACACCTATCTCTAACCCCACCATTTTTTTTTAGTGGCTCCTTATATCCACTTTCTTTGGCTTTGATTTCAGGTTTTTCCTCAGGTTCATCATCTTCTTCAGCCACAAGATGCAGAATGATTACTTGTTCACACCCTAAGTCACTGGAATTTTCATCTATCACTAGAGACCTGACCATTCAACCCAGGGTAGGATCCATGGAGGTTGATAATGCTCTCTCTACAAAAGAGAATAAAGCAAAAAAGATGTAATCAAAAACAGAAGGGCTCCTTGCCCAATTCTCTTCCATGTAAATAAAAATGAATGCATTGATACAGTGGAACTGTTGGGGTTTCCTTTCAAATTTAGATGACATCAAGGCACTGATCGATTTTTATCATCCTGTGTTGTCTTTTCTTACAGGAAATGTTTTTGAAACCTGCTGCTATAGTCACCTTTTGGCACTTTTCATTATACCTCAGTGACATGTTGTGTAATGGATGGATGAGTTAATGGAGGTGTGACCCTGCTGGTTGACCAACACATGCCTGCTCTATCTTTGCCACTTCATACTCCCTTTTTAGGGCATAGCCATCTGTCTGTTCCCTGTATCTGTTTCCTTGAGAGACTTTTGATCAGTTAGACCTTGATGCTGTTATTCAACAGTTGCTCTCTCTCTTTTCAATCTTGGGGGACTTTAATGGGCATAATCCCTTATAGAGAGGTGCTGATATTGATGGGAAGGGTCACTCCATAGTGTACTTTCTCCAATCACAACCTTTCTCTCATCAATACTGGTGTTTATACTTATTTTCGTGCACCTAATCAGTCTTTTACTGCTATTGCTTCACTTTTCTTGGAGGGTTGACAGTGACCCACAGGGCAGTAATTGTTCTCCTGTCATTTTGAGATACACTGGCTGTGGTCAATGCCATCTGACCTGCCTCCCTAAGTGGAAGCAGGACCAGACAAACTGGCCCTCTTTCGCTGCTTTCTCAGAACTTGATCTTGTTCTCGTCTGTAAGCCATTGATTGACAACTGTGTGGCAGCAGTAACTGACTGTATTGTCTAAGCTGCTGCTCTGTCTGTTCCTAAAATCTTGTTTTCTGTGATATCCTCATCTGTGGTAGGATCCTGCCTTCCACATGGCATGGAAGGCTCAAAAACAGGCCTGGGATACTGCACTGCTTTCCAGCAGCCTGTGCACATGCTCAGAATTTAAAATGTCAAAGCCAGAAGGAATCTTGGATTAAATTCACAAGGTGTATCTCTTCTACCACAAGTTCCAAAGTCATATGGGACAAGATTCAGAATGTCAGTGGGCAGAATACTTCAGTCCCCCTTTGATCTTGCTCTCTGATGGCTAAGAAGTTGCTGATGCCCAAAGCATTACTGATACTCTTGGCAAAAGCATTTCTTGTGCATCTAGTACTTCTGCTTCATCCCCTACCTTCTCAGCTATCAAGACTTGGGAAGAGTAGTCATCTCTTTCCTTTCAGGCATATCATCTCTGTAATTAACCCTTTACACTGGTGGGACTCAAGTTTATTTTTCATCAGTCTGGCAGTACATCAGTTGGACCTGATGATATTCACTACAAGATGTTGTGCCGTCTTTCTTCTGCCTATCTTGTTATTCTTTTGGTTGTATTTAACTGGATCTGGCAGGAGAATGTTTTTCTTGATGCTTGGCATCATGCTGTTGTCCTCCCAATCTCTAAGCCTAGGAAGAATCCCAGGATTCCTTCAAACTATCACCCAACGGCTTTGATGAGCTGTCTCTGTGAGATCTCAGAGATGATGGATAATGCTTATCTTGTTTGGTTCCTTAAATCAGAGAACTTCCTCTTGCCCACCCAGTAGGGGTTCTGACGATAGAGCTTCGCTGTGGACCACCTGATTCAATTTGAAATGTCAATCAGGAAAGTCTTTCTTAAGTGACATTGTGTTTCTGTACTTTTTACCTAGAGAGACCTTATGATACTGTGTGGAGGTGTGGCATCCTGTGAGATCTCCATTCATATGGGTTGCATGGCCATTTACTCATTTTTATTAAACATTTTTTAATGGAAAGGCAATTCCAGATCTATGTGGGTTTGACACATTCCCCTTCTTTCCCACAGGAACTTGGAGTCTCTCAGGGCTGTCTTGAGTGTCATATTTTTTATAATAAAGATTAATGCCATCAATGAACAACACCCTTCTATAGTTGCAAATGGTCTCTATGTCAACAGCTGCCCTCAGTTGTTTAAAGAAGTGAACCACAGCAAATGGTTTTACCTTTTCTCACTATAAAACCATTTGCATACACTTCTGCCACAAATGGGGTATTCACTTTGATCCCTAACTCTGTCTCAGAGAAGTTGTGCTTCCTGTGGTCCCCAAGGCAAAGTTATTGAGGCTTATATTTGAACATAAGCTGACATTCATTCCACACATCAAGCAGCTACACATCAAGTATACAAGGGGACTGAACATCCTCCATGATATTAGATACTAAAGATCTGTTATGCCCTTGTCTCTTGTCTATGGCTCTGCCAGAATGCCAGCCTTGAAAATGTTGGAACCTGTTCACAATTTGGGGCTTCAGCTCTGCACATGACCTTTCTGCATTTTGCCAGTCCAGAGTTTGTACACTGAGTCTCATGAATCTTGTTGTATGCTTTAAAACTTTGATTCTTACTACAGCATCTCACCTGGAGTTGTTTTTTCCTTTCCTCAGTGGGCCATGGCTTGCCATTGTTTCTCATGGTCTTTGTATACAGGTGCAGTTGGATGAATTGGGTCTATCCTTGGATGATATTCTATATCCACTGGTCATCCAATCCCACCATAGCTTATTACCATCCCCAAATGTGACCTTTCTGTGAGTCATCTAAATAAGGTGGATACTCTCAATTGGAAATACTTCAATTTACTGAATATCTTTTGAACCATCCTTTCATTCTAGTTTATACAGATTTGTTTGAAATGAGGTGACTCTGTGGGCTCTGCCACAGTTTATTGTGGTTTAGTGGTTTCACTCAGAATCCCCTTTACAGTTTGTGTTGAGTGCCGAATTGTATGCAATTTCTTTTGTCCTGGATCATGTAGAAGCTATGCAGTACATGAACAGTACTATTTGTTACGACTCACTTTGCTCTCTGAAAGCCTTGGAATTGCTTCACAGTAGTTTTTTTTCCTGTTCTCATTGATATTTAAAAGCAATTGGTCCATTTCTCTTTATCTTCCACACTTCTATCTGGTTTTTCTGGATATCAGGCCACATTGGCATTTGAGGGAATGAGCTCACTGACACTGCACCTAAGTCTTTGTGCTCTGACGTAGACTATGGTCCTGTATTCAAGGCTTGGCTCTGTATCAGTTGGCAGTTGACTTTGAGTAAGCAACGTGATAGCAAGCTTTTCTTGATTAAGTCTTCTCTTGCTCTTTGATCATCTTGGTACCGTAAGGATTGGAAGGACAAAGTTGTTCTGGCTATGCTATAGATTGGTCACACTATTTTACTCATCATTTTCTTATATCTGGAACTGATGCACCATTGTGTGGTTTGGGCACCATTCAAGTCACATTTGCCCACATTTTACTGTTGTACTGTCATTACAACTGTGAGTGATGGCACCATTTTAGACATTTTTTTTTAACACAGTTTCACCCCTGACATTGGACAGTGTCATAGTCAATAGTGAGACCATCCACTTTATAACAATTTTACTTTATTTTTGACTGTTTCTTTGGCACAGATAGCCTAGTAGCTTTGCACCAAATAAATGCCAAACAACCAACCGACTAAGCTTAATAACTAAGTTGCATTTAGTTAAACAAAAAAAAATTGGTACAGACTAAAGACACAACCTACCTCCATGAAGTTTTGATTTGAAAGAAAGTGGTAGCCTTTTAACAGTTTTAACAGATGGTTTAGAAAAACACAAGAGGAAAATTTTAAGCAGTTGATTGGTTATTCACATGTCATATATTGAAGTAAATGTATATAAGGGACCATTTTCAAAAATGGAAAGAAGTGAACAGGGCCACATTGTTTGATTTAGTGCATAAGTCATTTCTGAGCAAAGTAAAAAAAAAAAAATATGGTTTTCTTGTTATATAATTCCAGCTTATCAGTATTGTTAATTTTAGTTCCTAATTCATACAAAACTACAGACATAGTGTTTTGACATTACAAACATCTAATTTTAACCAGTGCTGCATTCAACATACCACATGACCCTTGAAAGCTGATATTTAGGTATATTTCTCTAATATTTACTTTTGAGAAATTAGCTCATATAATAAGTTTGAATAATAATCTACATTTTGATATCAAACTTATTGACATACATTTGTTAAACAGAAATTCAGACAAATTTTGAATGCAAGTCAATTATTGTGATATGGTCTTTGAATCTTGACCCATCACAAAATGGTTAAAGGAACTTAATTATATCAAGCATTTGGCTCTCAAGTTATAATGATATGGGAAAGTAAGGAATCATTTGAACGATGAATTATCTTAAGTGGTGCTAAAGAACCATTTGGCCCATTTAAGTCGTTCTGTTTGTTACCACCATCCTACTCAGTAGTACATACAGAAACCATATTGTAGATTCAGTCATTGTCTCTAAACTGCTTAATCTCCTCTTACATTCCTTAACTTTCAATTTTCCCTTATGTTAATGAGCTATTCCATAAACTGACTACTATGGTAGAAAAGTAACATTTCCATAACTGAAAATTTTCAATATCTTAAACTTATGTCTTATAGTTTTCTTTCTGATAAGTATTTTGAAAATCTGGATTTACAGTTTTAAAACATCTAACATTTTAAAATACCTTGGATATATCCCCCAGAATCCTCTTCCTCTGTAGTGAAAGCATATTGAGATTTTATCTTCATACAGAAACCTTTTCAAACATTGGTCATCCTGGTAGCTTTTTCATCAACCCTCTTTAACCTTTTAAATATATTTATTGGAAAAGATTCTATTTTAAATAAGGTACAATCAACCCTTATAAAGAGATCTAATGAATCCCTTCAACACATACTAATTATTGCTATGTATACAATCTACAATTCTTCATCCTACTGTAAGTTAGTGTACCTTAGCAAATCTGGCACAGATCTGAGGTATACCCTGTATAACATTCATCCACTTTGATTTCTTCCTTTTTATAGCAACATTTTGCAACTCAGCTAACTTGTATTTTGTCCCAACAGATGTAACCTTTCTAAGAACTTTTATGTGGCACTTTTTCAAAAGCCTTTTGAAAGTCTCAGTACTCCAAATTCATTGCAATATCCTTATTAGGCTTAGATGTAACATTTTCAAAAAATGTTATCAAATTGATGAGATGCAAATGTGTTATTCCAGTTTTATGCTGTGTATGATAATCTGTGCATGTGGCTTAAAAAACTGTATTGATTTAAAGAGTACAGTTAAGTCACCTTCTATCTGATTAATGCTTTTCTTTTTAATCTCAGCACACAAAGTTATAAGTCAAGTTTGAATGTATGTGTGCAGATGCAATTATAATGCAAAAGAACATGGTTTTCTATGTTAATTTCTTCAGGTAATGTTAAATATTGTTTATTTTTATGATGTAGGAAAAAAATCATAATGCCTGAACCTCATGCTGTTAGCATATCCCATGTTGTGGACAACATCATCAAGTCAGAAGAAGACAGAAGATCTTATAGAGGACTAGAATTAACTAATGGAATGAAAATTTTATTAATCAGTGATCCCACAACTGAAAAATCTGCAGCTGCTTTAGATGTCCACATTGGTAAACTTTTCATGAAATGTTCAGTTGTACTCTTCTCATGTTAAAAAATAAATCTTGGGAATTCTGAATATTCAACTGCTAGATAAACCTATTTGTCATAGATAAAGTGAAGTTCATAAGTACTGGTTAGTTCTTTGAGCTAAAAACTTGAACATTTTTTGACTACTGTGTTTCTAAGATAATATAATGCTTACTGAATCTTATACCTTATGGTGTTGATTTTGTTTGGACAATTTATTTCTGTCAGTGTTTTATAAATCCTAAATTTGGGGAGGTTCGAATTAATATGAACTCGGGTGTTTCACTTAAGAGTTCTACATTTATGGATGTTGATTGCATGATATTAAAACTACTTTTAATATATGAACTTGTAAGTCATGAGACAATCACAAAAAAATTGTGATGGAACAACCGGTATAAATCTATATTCTGACATTTTTTAGTGTTTTGTAGGTATTGTTATGTTTGCAAAAATTAATCACTTTATAAAATAGGATGAAACACTAAATGACTTGCAAGTTTATAGATTAAAACTACTTTTAATATATAAACTTGTAGTCATGAGACAATCACAGTCCTTTTTGTGTGATGCCTGTGGTTGCAAATGAGAATATAGACTTGCACATAAATCTAATTGTGTGTGCTATTCAGGATGTGTGAAAGACCATATTCAGTTACATATCACATTACAATTTACTATACCTCTCAAGGAAGTAGACATCACTTATCTATGAATATTTGTTAAGTAAACATAACAATATATTTGTTATTTGTTTTAATTAGTTTTGAACAAAAATAGGTAAGATGGTAGGTAAAGACAATAAAATTTCAAAACACAGGTGTTGTCTTGCTATTTTCATGTCATAATGCATGGCTTTAAGCACATGTATGATTTGCATTGTCAAATTCACTTGCATGTGTGATTTAACACACAGGTGGTTTTTCTCAGGAAAAGGCCTTTTCTGACATAAAATATACATAATTCAGATCATAAAGATGAATTCAGATTGGAGATTTAGCATTTCCAAGACAGGAATAACATATTTAATAACAGTGGGAAGCAAGGGAATCTAGGTCAACATAGGACAGTGGAACCATTTAGAAATACTCATTCAAAAAGTCTTAGCTCTGCCATACGCAAAGCTTTGTTTGAAGAGAGAACTTATGGTCACAAAGAGTAATGAAATAAGCTATCCATGTGACTCAGGCAACAGTACAGAACACGAGAAGGATCTCCATCTGGAAAAGCAAAACAAGTCTTGTACACAGATCTGTTGAACTGTCTCTTATCTTAAGCAGCAGTGGAATGAAGTTTTCATGTTATTCCCTACAAAAACATGCTAATGATATTGTAAAACAAAATACTTCTTGATTTATTTGCAATTGTACTGTTAAAATAAACAGTGGAAAATTGTCTTAGTGCACTAGATGGATCATTGAATGCAATGAAGAGGTAATAGGGTTCTTTTGACATGACATCCTTACAACAAAATAATTTAGAAATTTCAGTGCAGGACTATTGTCAAGATGTATCATCTTCAGTTAAAACATAACATGGACAGGAATAAGGTGGTAAACCTCCCAAACTATCTTGATATAACATACTCAACCTCAGTATATCAACCACATTTGCATATCATTAAAGAGAGTATCCATAAAAGTAAGTAAAATGATATTATGTATGAAAGACATTGAAGTAAGTCACATATCTTAAAATCTACTAATAATTGTGTTTAAACCAGTATAAAATTGTAAATATCTTGTGACCTTCCTATTTTGTATAATAGTAAAAGCATGGCTCAAGTTTTATGATTTTAGCATTGATGTTTTGCAAAAATTGATGTAAAAGTATTAGATTGAAGGGAAAAACCTGTAATCCTTATTTTATATGTTGTATATGAACCTGACAAATAATGTTTGATAGATCATTTCTTTTTTTAATTTATTTATTTATTACTTCAGGACACATGAGTGACCCATGGCATATACCAGGGCTTGCTCATTTCTGTGAGCATATGCTGTTTCTTGGAACAAAGAAGGTAAGTTTTGTCTTTTAAGCTAATGTTTCACAGTGAGTGACTATATACATTATCAGCATTGTGAAAAAGGTACATTAATTAAATACTACTTTATGAAATTTTTCATCATCAGTTCTCCTCTGTGTGAATTTCTATATGTGGTGAGGGTACCTCCCAGGAAGGTTCTGTTTTTTCAGTTTACCTCCTCTGGGATCTAAACATATACTTGCATGTTTGCTGTGCGTGGCAACCCATGAAAGGGAGGAGAGGATCCTGGTGGTTGAGGGGTTCAACCCAGACACACCACTTTGGCCTTGAATTCCTGTAGATGGGGAGCCTTGAGGTGGCCCCCTTAGGTCAATCGGCTGGTTCCCCTTGGCTAGGGTCAACCAAGTACCAGTGTTGGATGTTCTCAATAGGTGTTGCAGACACTATATCTGATGCTGGTGTTGGGTATAGTGCTCACAAAACCCTGGTGTTGCTGCAATGTCCTTGTTTGACATTGTAGTGCATCCCCTCATAGGACTCAGTGGTGGGTGAGGTCAGTGGACACTGAAATTTCCTTTTATTATGGATCCTATAAATAAAACCTTAAATAAAATAGTGCAAAAAACAGTTCATAGGTAAACGACCACATGTTGAAGATTCTGAGCATCTATCTTCAACATCTGTAGCACCTGTTGTACCTCATTTTCTTGCACTACATTCTCTTTCAAATGAACCTTTAGGGCAGATGTCTCCCTTTTTCATTCAGAATGGACGAGAGGGACTTGTTGGTTCCCCAAAGTCAGTAAAGAAGCTACGATCTGGTGACATATTGGTGGAAACATCCACCACTCAACACAGTGTTGCATTCAAAAGCCATTGGGGATATACCTATTGAGGTTACACCTCATGCTACTTTGAATGTATTTCTAAAACCTCATCACGTTTTCTATGATAATCTTCATCTGTGATGGAAACCTTTCTGCCACACATGGCATGGAAGGTTAAAAACGGGCCTGGGATACTTTTTGTAGGTATCCCACATTCTCCCATCATGTCACTTTCCAGCAGGCTAGTGCACATGCTCAGTGGGCAAGACATCAAAGCCAGAAGGAATCTTGGATTAAGTTTACAATCAGTATATCTTCTACCACCATTTCCAAAGTCATATGGGACAAGATTTGAAAGGTCAGTGGGCAATATAATTCTGTCCTCCTCTCGATCTTGCTCTCTGATGGCCAGGAAGTAGCTGATTCCCGGAGCATTGCCAATACTCTTGGTGAAAGCCTTTGCCAGGAATCTAGCACTTCTGCTTCTTCCTCCACCTTCTTAGCCAACAAGACTTGGGCAGAGCGATCACCTCTTTCCTTTTGAGCTGATTGTCTCTATGACAAAAATCTTCCCTTTACACTGATGGAACTCAAACTGGCCCTTCATTGAAATGGCAGAACATCAGTTGGACCTAATGGTGTATGCTATGAAGTGCTGTGCCATCTATCTCCTCATTCTCTTGCTATTCTTCTGATTGTTTTAACTGGATCTGGCATGAGAATGTTTTTCCTGATGCCTGGTGCCAGGCTATTGTCCTACCTTTCTCTGAGCCTGGGAAGGATCCCAAGATTCCTTCAAACTGCTGCTCAACTGCTTTGATGAGCAGTCTCTGTAAGACGTTAGAGAGAATGGTTAATGCTTGTCTTGTTTGGTTCCTCGAATCAAGCAACTTCCTCTCACCTACCAAGTGTAGGTTCTGAAGACAGCTCTGTGGACCACCTGATTTGATTTAGAAATGTCAATCAGAGAAGCCTTTCTGAAACAACAACATCTTGTATCAATATTCTTTGACATTGAGAAGGCTTATGATATAACATGGAGGTATGGCATTTTGTGAGACCTCCACATATATGAGACCTCTCATTGTTGCAAACGGGCTCTATATCAATGACTTTCACATCTCATGTTGGTTTTGAACATGAGTGTATTGAGCAGCAGCTACAGACTGACCTCAATCGTTTACTGAAGTGGACCACAACAAATGGCTTTAACTTCTCTTTTCTCTCTATAACCGTTTGTATGCTACATTTGATGTCAACGGGGTACTCACCTGATCCTGAGCTCCGTATTGGTGAAGTTATGGTACCTGAGACAAAGTTCTTTGGGCTTATCTTTAACCACAAGCTGACCTTTACATCACACATCAAGCAGCTACAGGTCTAACGTACAAGAAAACTGAACATCCTCTGTGTCCTCTCTTCCACGACTTTGGGAGTGGATCGATGTTCTATGCTAAAGACAAATCATGCTCTTGTTTGATTGAAACTCGACTATGAATTACTGGTCTATGGCTCTGCCAGAACATTGGCCTTAAAGATGCTGGACCCCATTCATCATCAGGGACTTCATCTCCACACTTCCCCAGTTCAGAGCTAAAACACAGAGCCTTATGAACCTTCTTTGCACCTCCACCATTTGCAACTGTCTTTACTACATGCTTCAAAACTTCATTCATTACCAAGGCTTGTGTTTTCCTTTCTTAGTGGGCCATATGTTTTCAAAACAGACCACCTGCCATTGCTTCTTTTGGCCTTCGTATCCAGGTGCAGTTGGATAAATTGGGTCTGTCCTTGGATAACATTGTTGTATCCACTGGTCAGCCCATCCCACCATGGCTTCTTACATTTCCAAATGTGACCTATCTTTAAGTCATTCAAGAAAAGCAGACACTCCTGGTTTGAAATACTGTCTGTTATTTGCTGAACATCTTTCAAACCATCTTTCCATTCCTATTTATACAGATGGTTCAAAATCAGGTGACTGTGTGGGCTCTGCCATGGTTTATTGTGGTCCAGTGGTTGCATGCAGAATTCTCTCTACAGCTTCTGTGTTCACTGCTGAACTGTATGCCATTTCTCTTGCCCTGGATCACATAGAAGCTAAGCAGTACTCAAACTGCACTATTGGGTCATTCCATGTCAAATCATTTAGATTTTGGAAAATTTTCCAGGTGATCCCCTCAGAATGCCTTGAAAAAATTCACATGTTGTCATCTACCCATATGATGAAAAATGCCAAATATTAGATCAATATCTCTAATAGTTTCTGATTTACAGCCCTGTAAAATTTAATTACTTTTTTTTTTATTTTTGGCATTTTCATTTTTGGGCAACTTTGGCTGCTTAAAGCTGCAAGAGTAATGGTGGTAGAAGGCTGAAATTTGCTACACTGACCAAATTAATCTCACAAAATTCAAAACTGGTCTCAAACCAAGTTTATCTCTTAGGATTTTTATAGTGAGGCTGTAAAATCACCTGAAAACCCAAAATTGTAAAAAAAAACATTGGTTTATTTAATAAGCCATAGCTCTAAGACTTAATATGATACAAAGCTGAATGTTTTTTTCAAATTTCCTATAACATATCAGTTAATAAATCAGCAATGGTTGTAATTAAAAGTCTATTAGATCTCCTGTAAAACAAACTTAGTTGCATGCAACCTTTTTTATGATTTAGCTAAAAATAGCCCTACTTTAGGCCACAGTTTGACCATGTCACTAGTTATTCATCATTTTCAGATTTTTACCATATATTCTTACATCTCTGAATATGATCTACAAAAAAAATCAAAATTGTGTTCAACCTACTTTTTGAGTTTAGTTTTTTAAAGCATCCTCTGACCATGCATTTTGTATTTGAAAAGAACAACTTCATTTCAGGTGTGTTGCTGTATGCAAATATATCCATGCAATTTTAAAAAGATTTATGAATCCCATTGAAATATTCTAATCAGCCCTTACCATATATTCTTACAACTCTGAACATGATCTCAACATATCAGTGTGTTCTCTCAGATTGTCTGAAACATGACACAGTAGCTGTTCATGCTTTCATAACCACAATACTAAGCCATGTGAAACAGAAATATCCAAACACAGAAAAGATAATTTATTTCAGTGATGGTGCAGCTTCACAATTCAAGAATTTTAAAAATCTTGCAAATCTTTGCTACCATTTTGAAGATTACCAGTTGAATGGCATTTTTTGCCACCAGTCATTTGAAAAGTCCATGCAATGGAGTTGGGAGTACGGTGAAGAGGCTGGTGGCTCGTGCAAGCCTTCAACTGCCTGTAAATAATTAAATTTTAAGTGTCTCTGATATGTACCATTGGGCAAAGGACCACATTCAGGGCATTCAGTTCTTTCTTGTCAATCAGGAATAAGTCCTGCAGAATTGTGTAAAGTTTGATCTACTTGAGCACTTTGAAAAATGTAAAACTGTGTCAGGTATTAGGTCACATCATAGCTTTATTCTACCAACAAATTGTATAGGAGAAGTCTATAATTATAACTCAAAAAGTAGGTTGAACACCATCTTGATGTTTTTGTAGATCATATTCAGATATGTAAGAATATACGGTAAAAATCTGAAAAGGCTGAATAACTGGTGACATGGTTAAACTGTGGCCTGAAATAGGGCTATTTTTAGCTAAATCAAAAAGTTGCATGCAGCTAAATATTTTTACAGGAGATCTAACAGACTTTTAATTACAACAATTGTTGATGTATCAACTGATGTTATAGGAAATTTGAAAAAAACATTCAGCTTTGTATCATATTAAGTCTTATTAAATAAACCAATATTTTTTACAATTTTGGGTTTTCAGGTGATTTTACAGCCTCACTATGCAAATCCTAAGAGAGATAAACTTGGTTTGAGACCATTTTTGAAATCTGTGGAATCAATTCAGTCAGTGTAGCAAATGTCAGCCTTCTACCACCATTACTCTTGCAGCTTTAAGCAGCCAAGGTTGCCCAAAAATGAATTTGCCAAAAATAACAAAAAGTAATTAAAGTTTACATGGCTGTAAATCAAACTATTAGAGATATTGATCTAATATTTGGCAATTTTTCATTATATGGGTAGATGAGCACATGTGAATTTCTTCGAGGCATTCTGTGGGGGTACCCACAGCCCCCTGGATGATTGACATGGAATGACCCTATTTATACTGACTCGCTTATTTCTCTACTGACCCTGCAATTGCTTTACATTAGTTGACACCCTGTTCTTGCTGATATTCAAAACCAACTGGCCCATTTCTCTTTAACATCTACTTCTATCCAGTTTTTCTGGATACTGGGCCACATTGTTATTTGTGGGAATGAGCTTGCTGGCACTGCAGCTAAATCTGTCTGCTCTGGCACTATCACTGTTGTGCCTGTTCCATACATGGACTATGGTCCTGTATTCAAGGATCAGCTCCGTGCCAGCTGCCAGTCGACTTGGAGTGAGCAAAGCAAAAACAAGCTTTTCCAAATAAAACCCAATATTGGACTTTGGCCATCATGCTTCTTTAAGGATTGGAAAGAGGAAGTTGTTCTAACTAGACTATGCATTGGTCACAGTTTTTTAACTCATCGTTTTCTTTTATCTGGAACTGATGCACCAATGTGTTGTCTGTGTAACACTCAGATCACATTAAGCAACATTTTACTTTCTTGTCATCATTATGATTCTCAACAACGACACCATTTTAAACATGTTCTGTCCCAAGGTTTGTCCATAATATTAGTGTTATTAGTGATGGTGACACTGTGTACACCTTGGAAATGTTTTTAGGTTTTTAAAGGCCATTATCTTTTTAATGCCATTTATGTTTTTTAATTTATACATTAGACCTTTTTTTAATGTGATTTCCTTTTAAGAATCAAAGTACATCTAGTTCTATTTGAAATTAGAAAATGGCCGTAATGTCAAATAACTCTGAACCAGGACTAGAAAGGCCAACTTCAGGTGACTGATGGTGGTTTTTGCACTTACCTGTTAGTCTTCCTGTCGAGTTATGATAATTATGCTACAGAAAGTCCTTTACAACTTGTATTACTGTAGTGTTTCTCTTAACGTTGTAGAGTAGATGCACACATAGGTGTTATGTTGTTTATGCTTTGTTTTTTTAAACTTTGTTTCGTGTTAACTTTAATTTCCTTTCATGAATTTTACTAAATTTACTGTAATTTTATCTTTCTACAAGATGTTTGGTACAGATAGCCTAGCTGCTTTGTGCCATAAAACACCAAATCAACCAACCAATCATCATTAGTTGTTTTGTTTTTTGTTGTTTCTAGACTGTCACATGACTGAGGTAAAAATCAGAAATACTGAATTAATTTGAACTTAATTTTTAAAAGCACATCTCAATCTCTGCATTTAATATGATCCTCCAGAGAAACAGCAGTAAGTTTGAAGGTTATAACACTAAAAAAGGGGTTTTGATATCCATGGTGATTACAGAACAGCTAGCCCATCATGTAACTCTGTGCTTAATTTCAAAACAACAAAGAAAGCAAATGTTACAGATGTTTATGCTTTAAATGTTTCTGTGATATATATCTTTAGAAGTAGTTAAACATCTAGTTATGAACATCAGACATCCAAGTGTTAGTGTTTGAAATCTCTGACATGGATGAGAAGTAAACATTTGATTACACAACATAGGTAGTTTTTAAATACTACTTATAATAAATGCATCTTGGGTTTATTTGAAATTTGTGTAAACATTGATTGATGGAACCTACATGAGTTTGAAGTGTACATGTAATCAATTAACACAACATGTGTTCTAACTAAATATGTATATGTAAACTATTATTGATGCACGTACACGCATGTGCGCGCACACACACACACACACGCTTGAAATGTGCATGTTAATAGTGATTAGTACAACCCACATGTGCTTGAAATGTAATTTGTCTATTTATTAACAACATATAATTAGTTTATGAACTAAGTATGTTGACTGTGTTTGTTGAAGTATTGTGTTAAAAGATTCACTTGAAAATAGTATTCTTGTATGACTTTTTAGGTAGATCAAACACTTGCTGTAGTGTATGCATCCTTAGTAGTGCTTAAAGCTTACACTCCTTCAAATAAAAATAAATTAGAACTTGATTTCCACATAAACAGTTTTTTTGTGGCTCTTTTAACCATTGCCAGATGAATACTTGTGAGATTTATTATCCAGTATAAAAGAACATTTAGTGTTTCCAAACTTAGTAAGATATCATTCTGTGAATATGGAGGTGTTTATGCCAAGTAGAACAACTGTTGTCCACAGTTTGTACTGTCTGTATGTATCATAAAGTTCAAAACAGTTTTTATCTGTGTTGACACAAACAGGTATACTACACAGTGATTGCATAAAAATGATTGAGGTAGTAGTTTCTTTCTTATGTCATTCACTTGTCGTCCTGTAGATTTCCATATGTTCACATACCTCCTGCATTTGCAATCCTTTCATTACAAACCTTAGTTATGAATGGTTTCAGTGAAAACTGAAGGGTGTTCTTCCACATTTTCCAGAATCTGGGCATTGTATGGATATTCAATTGATGGTCTACCAGCTTGTCTCAAATGTTTGCTGCCATTTATCCTTTTGCAGTACTACTGTTGTGTCACCTATGGTCAGCAAAACTAACTGTGCTTTTTTGAGCTAAACAAGGTGATCTGAACACCTCCACTAAGTTTTTAATCTGACTGAAATATATTAGAGCAATTATGTGAATTTTATTTATTACCCTTAATATGTAAGAAAGTAGAAGATCATATTTTCATGCATATGTTTTTTGTTTTTTCAGTATCCATCAGAAAATGAGTATAATGCAGTGAGTACTTTTATCTTTTTACTGATCAAGCATTATTAAAGTAATACTGCATATCTGAAGTGTATGTAATCATTGATTTTTATATTTTGTTAAGTCTTATATGTGAATTCAAAATTGTGAAATATATTCATCTGTAAAATACTATGATATTACTACTTATGATGTTTAATTTTATAAAATTTTAACTCAAGATCGGGTACTCCTTAATTATAGCTGTACATGTGCAAACTAAAGCTAATTTATATTGATTTGTTATTTGTAAATAATATTTGCATGTAGTAATTAAGGCAAGGATTTAAATTTGAAAGTAAAATAATTTGTTCTATCACTAAAATAGCTTTAAGTAAACACTTGAATGTTTCCTGAGTTTTAATGTAAAATAATTTCAATTGAAGTTAATGTAGGTGTTTACTTAATACATGTTTAGTGAAGTGTTAAAAGTAATAATTTTTTAACTGAATAAAATAAGAAATCCTAAATTTTTTTTAAACAGTATAACATTACGGTTGTTGAAGATATTTGATGTATTTAAGTTCAGATGGCTATTAGTAACATCACCTGCTGTTTTCATACTTCTTATTGCATATACAAACCTTGTGTTGGTTCAGACATATAAGCCATGACGTATACAGACCTTACGTTATAGTTTTCTACTGTTACTTCTATTCCATAACAACCAGATGATATTTATTTTACAAACTTTAAAAGATAAAAACTTAAGAAACTTGCCTTAAGTCTGTTGGTATAATATGCTTAGTATCCCATATATTTTCTTTTTCAGCATCTTTATTAATTCAAAATACACAAAATTAACCATGAATATTTTTTATGTTAAGGTATGAAAGTTGCTAACATTGGGCTGTATATTAAGAATAGAGATAACTGGAGAATGTTCTGAGGAAAACAATAATTATTTATAAATGTAGAAATGTGAGTTACTATAAAGTCAACCCAACATTTTTGTTGAAAACATGAAATATAAGTGTCTACCAATTTTTCAATTCTTTATTATGGTCCATGATAGGAATGTGTAGTTGAAGTTTCATACTTTATAGAGAAAATGAATCTTAAGATTATTATTTAATAAAAAAGCCAACATGATTTTTTTTCTTAAATATTAAAATATAAAACTTTTGTGTGTAAATGTTTCTTTAAAATATATTTTGTTTTGTAGTTTTTAAACCAACATGGTGGTAGTTCAAATGCATTCACTTGCACGCAACATACCAACTTCTATTTCGATGTGGCTCCTGAGTTCTTGCAAGGAGCTCTTGACAGGTAATCTTTGTATTATTTTGTAAATAGCACAGACCCACAAAACATTTGTAGTTAATATCTTTATTCCAACTGTACTTCTTTTAAATACAGAATTTCTTGAATAATAAAAAAATAATTCTAAGCACAAATGTAGAAGTCTGTGAATCCACTTGTTTTAAGCCTAACATTAGTTAAACGTTTTTATTAAATACAGTCTGTATTTAATAAAGAGATAAGTTTACACTAACACATACTTTACTGTGGTTAATACTATCAATAAATGAACTATGACATAATGCTAGAGTTTGTTAAAACTTTAAGTTTTTAATATGCTGTTGTGCAAAATGTCTACTGAAGTATGTTTACATCCATATTTTGCTTATGTCTGTTGAAATAAAGAGCTCGTGAATTTTTATGACGGACAAAAACTGAATATTATTATGAGAGATTTTTTTTCAGTAGTCAAAGTTTTTGTACAAAGTAATAGAGTACTAAAGTACAAGTTATGCAAGGAATTAGAATAATTGTTAATAAACCAAATGAACACACCCTCTTCATATTTTATGAAACCAAGTGACCAAGTTTAATCAACACAAATTAGAAAACCATGTGACCTAGCATATTAGTATGAAATAGAAAAACCCTGTAACCTTGCTTATTTAACATGAATGATGAAACTAAATGACTTTGCCCTGGATTAACAACCACTTAGAGGTTCACAGGTTCTAGCCAAAGTTACAAAGTTATCCAGTAATAAGCCTTGGAAAATTGGCTGTATGTTTGTGTGTTGGTTTGTTTTACTACAAGATTGACATACTATGCTTAAAATATTGCAGCCCCCCAATTTCCGTTTGCCTTTTCAACAATAAAATCATCCCTAATCCACACTATTGTTGGAAATTGTTGCAATCAGTGTTGTCCAAAGCAGTGGTTTTAGCTTGAGACTCTCTTTATGTGAATAAAAATGTTTGAGACCTCCTCCTCAACCTGTAAAAATACCTCCACATGTGATTTATCTATTTCAAAAAACAATTACCAATAAACTGAAAGGTATCTGTGAAGTACTTCTTCTATTTAATGTGTTTTTTTCTTATCAATTTGTATGTATTATAATTAGCCCATTAGCAATGTTATGTTTGGGTTACATGTGTATACTGATCAGAAATTAAATACACAATTTTGTTAGGTTATCTTATTTTCATTTTAAAATATGAAGCAATCCTGTAATTTATTTAATTAAACATAATATTTATTGCCTTAGTATTTATTTATAATTAAAATTAATTCAGTATCTTTGTTTTTGGCAATCCACCAGAAAAAAGTATAGCTCCCACTTTGAGAAACTCTGATGTAAAACTAATAGAATAAACAGTGTTTATCTTACTCTCTTGTTGAAAAACTTACCTCTGATCTATTTTTATAAATGTTTTAATGTGATCCTGCTCTGTGACCTTTACCTTCACCTGAAGAACTTTGTAGAATCTATGGTCACCCAACCTCTGAAGTTAGAACAGGTTTTTTATTTACCAAAAAAAGTACATTGTCAAAGCAGCTACTTCAACAGAATAGATGAACACCCAGAGAAATCCCTTAAGTTAATTTATTAGTCTTTTGTATACCATACAAGCAAGTCAAAACTATTGATAGCTGAGGTTACTTCAAGTCTTGAATGTTTATTTAGTGTCTAAGAGAAACTTTAGAAATTTGTAGTCATTGTAAGGAAGGAAGGAGGTTCTTCAGCAAATCAGACAATCTGTTTATCTTACTAACTTGAGAAAAGTTAAAGCTTTAAAAAATGTGCAAATAGTTGAATTATAGTTTCTCACATTATAAGGATCAACAAAAGCTTTGTATTTCAACCATTTGAACTAAAAATAAGCAACTAAGTGTATTTATTTTTTCCTTCATACATTTACTAATTATTTTTACTCAGACAGAAAAGATTAACAACTTTCATCAGATCAGGAAAAATAAGAAAAGGAATCAAAAATTGAAAATTAATACTATCAATTTTTAAAAATACTTTACCTAAAACAAGTAATAATAGAACATAAGTGAAAAGAAAATTAGGAATCTCAACATTCAAGTTATTAGGTAGTTTTGTGGGTAATTTGAAGGGAGTGATCAGACAGTTTTTCACCTTTTTTTTTTTTTTTCCTGTCAAAACACACAATACCATTTTGAAAAGGAGTTTAAAAAAATTAGAATCTGGATATCCCCCCCCTCTCAGAGGTTTATGATACTATATCTAAATAAAATGCAAGTTTTAGTTAACTCGGGTGTGGTTTTAAAACTTAATGTTTTTATTGTATTAGCATAATTTGTGGTGTTTTATTTCAGTATTCTCAAAATACATTTGTTATTAGTAAAAATAAGCTAATGGATGCAAATTTTAGTATATTAATTAGTTTTTGGGTTTTTTTTATATATGCACCTTAGTTTTTGATCATTTTGAACTTGACTGAATTTTTTCATGTCTACATTTGTCATTGTTTCATTTATCATGTTCATGTTTTGCTGTTCTAGCAGTTTGCCATATGAAACATAATTAAGTAAAATATATTTTCTTTGTTTCTGTGTCTGAAATGTTATTTCACATACAGATCCATGTATATTAAGTTGGTATCTATTCTTACTTGTTCTTAAGTTGAGGTCACAACTTAACCAAAAGATGTTATTTTGTAAGTTGCTAGCAGTTTACCTTTTCAAAAACATGCTGTTCATAAATAGAAACGTTGTGGCTAGTGAATCGTAAAAAAAAAAAAAAAAAAAACAACAAAGAGCAAGTTATGCTTTTGTCAATTTTGTTTTTAGGTTTTCTCAATTTTTTGTGGAACCACTCTTTACTGAAAGTGCTACATGTCGAGAGGTTAATGCTGTCAACTCTGAGCATGAAAAAAACTTGAAAGTAGACGTATGGCGCCTGAATCAATTAGAAAAATCACTTGGAAACCCAAAACATGACTTCAGTAAATTTGGAACAGGTGAGAAACTATTATTTCGTGATTCTTGGTAATTGAACATAAAATTTTAATGTTATTTAAAACTGACTCGCTCTAGGTAATCTGTACCACTGTGGGCTGAAAAAGGATATTGTAGATGTAGCTTTGTGACAATATAGACTTTTGAATGGGATTGATTGTACTGTCACTTTTGTTGACCAGAAAGTGGAATCTTGTTATGATTTAACCAAAAATACTTAAAGAAAGCCAAGAAATTGCTTCCCTCAAATTCAACAGAAATGAGGTGAACACAAACAGTCCATGTGTTATTGCAAGTATCAGTATAAGTTATTGAAAGGTTTAGTTCTGAGTGTGTTATTAGATGTATAAGAGTTTTTAGGTTAAGAATTTAGTTCATTCAGCATTCTAATGTTTAAAGATTATTTATTTTTTGTAACAAGAATGTTAAAAGTTAATTATTTTAAAAATGATAGTTATGACAGGTTTTGTTACATAACATATAAGTTGTGAGTTGTGTATGCAGCTTAATTGTTGTACTAGGTTTTTGTGACATTGTTCATGTCATCTTACTTGAACCTTTTGAGTTTTTGACATTTTGTATAATGTTGTTATTAAAGGAGTATATATTTTATGATTATCTGTTGTGTGTTATAAATACATGCAGTTAGAGAAAGGAAGTCAAGAAAGCAAATTAAATGAGATATAATTAAACAGATCAAGACTGAGTTATAGACAGTTTAGCTGTTACAGGCAATTTCAGAAGAAGTTAGTAAAGAAGTTAAAAAAATTAAGTGAAAGTGAACTTAGACTGTATGATTGTTAGTTTAGCCTTAATGGACAGTATCTAAAGCAAGTTTTACCACGTGTACTGTAATAACACCAATGAGAAATAATTTATTTTGTTAGTGTGTGTTCTAATGTAACTGAACTTTCTTATATTGACTTTAACAAAAGAAGAATTATTTAAAACTTTAGATCCAACTTGGATAAAGATAAAGACCTTACAGGTGCAGCTATTAAGGTAAAGATAGACATAGTAGGTGTGGCTGTTACAGATGCAGAACAGCGACTTCATTATAGAAGATAATGATCTACTCAGTCTAAGACCACTGGGTAGAGATGAGACATACATCAATGTCAGCGGAAGTGAAGAACCGATTGGCAAGCAGAAGAAAGAGGTACAAGACCTGTGCCAGTTTTCCAATCGTGCGACATAATCATGTCAACAGATTTTGATAATGGATTGAAAGAGTTGAGTGTCTTGTGTTAAAACACTGAACTACGAGAGTCTGATAATTAACAACAAAAATGAAAAGAGCACAGATAGAGAAGAAATGTTGAAAGGAGAGAAATGAAAGACTGTAACTAGTGAAATTGAGAAAAAAGGCAGTTAGAGGGAGAAGACTGGAATTGTATGTTATAATAATGCTAATTTCATTGGGAGAAACTGATGGTAAAGCTCTTTAATTAAATTTTAAATGAAACTTGGTAAAATCCCATGTCATAGGAAGAAATATGTAGAAAAGGGGGATCCTTAGCCTTATGGTTAAAGTAAAATTGAAAGGAAATGGAGATAGAGTTGAGCCAAAGTATTTAAAATGATTTTTTTTTTCCATACCTGGAAGAAAACAAGACAGTGTACAGCTCTTTGAAGACTCTATTGTTAATCTTTTTATCCTCATCCTAAAATATCTTAAAACTATGCTCAAGTTAAATAACGTTCAATGGTTAAATGTTTGACGTCCAACCATACAAACTAGTTGTACTTACAAGTGTAAGTGAATTTAAGTCACTTGCTTAATAAAATTACATAATCCAACATGGTTTGATTCTCTATGTGGAGTCCAAAATCAAAGGATGATGGTACAGTTTAGTATAAGATGTCTTGTTAGGTTATGTTCCACCATGTATCCTGATAATCCATAAAACTTTATGAAATAGCTAGTAACCTGTTTTTTATCTTTGTTTGAAGACAAATTCTCTGCAGCTAGTATGGTGAAAAAAAAATGTCAAAAGTTTTCAAATTGTGTAACAAAACTGTACTGTTTTCACCTTCAGCTGAATCCACACATGTTCTATCCAACAGACACTTGTAAAGTTATGGAGGAATTGGAACATATTGTGTCCTGGAAGTGAGTAACTTAAAATGATTATAATAGTTGAACATTCTAACAAGTGTGTGGTGAATAAATTGGCAGGCTTCACATAGTTGCTTTACAGTATCTGGACACCACCATCAGGTGGAAAGAAAGAAATGCTGGCAGCCAAGTTCATCAATTGAGTGAGTTCACTTGCACATAAACTACAGGAATGTATAGGATGTTCATCATTTACAAAATTAGAAATATGTTGGATGGCAGGTGATTGAAAGCTTGTACAACAATAAAGCATGCCACTAAAATGTTACTTTATGCTGCATTGAATTATTCACTTAATGATTTAGGAGCAAAATCAATTCTATACATGGTTTATGAAAAAACTGATGTATTTTTAAAATCATCCTACAGAAAACATCTTTGTAGAACTCTGATCATGAAACGTTTCTTTTTGTGTATTGCTTTTTCAGGAAAAGTATTATTTGAACTATTTCTAAAATCTTGTTTTTCATGTCAGTTACAATTTAAAAAGGTTAACCTGCTATTCAGTCATGTTTTTAACCAATGTTATCAAATGATTTACAGTTGTGGTGTAAAATGTGTCCTAAATCACATTCAATTTGATTTAATTATGATTTAATGTTAATTACACTATGTAACACAAATTTTGTTTCTAGATAGTATGTGTTATTTCTTAATTGCTTATGTTGTAAAAGTACTGAAAATGGCCATTATTCCCTTTAAACTTTGTTTTTGGGACCTGGATAGTGGAATTTAGAAATTAACCTATTTTCTATGTAAAAACAGGCAAATTTGCACATTTTCATTTACATAAGATCTGAATAAAACAACATGTCAATCAAAATTTACATGTATTTATACTAAAGTTGTACAACAATGTTTAGAAGTGAGTAGTATTCTGAGATGGCTGCTTTCTCTCTGGAGGAGTGGGAACAGGGAGCTCAGGGCAGTGTGACACTGGGGCGATGGATGATGGAAGGTCTGGATACATGATAGCAACTGCATTCTTGCCAGCTGGACATTTAGAAAGGTCCACCATACAGAAGTAGCAATTGCTTGAGTGGTCAGTGGGTTCACGCCAAATTTTTGGAATAGTGATATTCATGGCTCTCTTTCCCCTCTGTACCATCCTGCAAAAGAGCAAAATAAAATTGTTAGTATGAAAAATAAATTTATTTCATCCACAACTAATGTGTAAGAGGTTCATGCAAAATATTTTGTGATATTTTTTCTGTACTATTGGAAATTAAAAAAATTAAAAGATATTTAAATTTTAAAAGGTCTAAAATTTGTATAATATAAAATCTTACTATTCAAGCAAGCAGACATTGTCCGCCTTACCTTCTAGAGTGTTTTTGCAGTGCTTGCAGGTAAAATGAGGTGCCCAGGTTTGTCTTGATCCCTGAGAGATATGCCAAAATATGCCTTGTAGGCTTCACACATATTAGCAGATGCTATCACAGAGTACTTTTTCACTCTTGTCTTCATAAATTGACCATATACATAGCAGAATGCATCTGAAGAATGCTTGCAGCTTCTTGATAAGCTCGAGAAAATTCTCTATCAGCTACTCCAGAACTGAATCAACCTGGAATGTTCTGGAAAATGGGTAAATTTGAAAATTTCATTACCAAGGTTACAAAAGCAAAGTTTGAAGAGAAAAATAGGTCTTTTACATTTACTTTAGGCATAAGCAATTGAGAAATAACATTTTTCTGCCCAGGAACAAGAAAAAGTAAAATTTTGTTACATAGTGTAATTGATTATTGTAATATGAAGTTCAGGTCTGTGTATTACTAAAAGAAAACCATGTACGTTTTGATAAGGCATGATTCTTGTGGTATGTTAGTGTGGCATATATGTCACAGAATAAAAGTTAGGATGAGGACATATATAAGCTGTAAAAGATGCTATAGAAAATTACTGACAATCTGTAAAAGAGAGGATGAGATAGGTGGGTGTGGCAAGTTGGGCTGATTTTGTAGTTTGTGTGTCTCTAAACACAGATTGAAGGTTATAAAATTTATATTATGGGTTATTAATCTGTAATGTAATGAATAATTTATGTTAAACTAGAAACATCTGACGAGAGGAGTGGTGAAAAATAGAACAAAGTAAGCAAGTTGGAGTGAACAAATGTCACATTACACAGACAAGGGAAGATTCAAAATGTATTTAAGTATTTCCTTTTGAAGTCAATAAATTAACACTTGTATACATTGATATTCAAGTAGTTAAATTTTTAATGTAACTTTAAGAAGTTGGGACATGCAGGATATCCTACCTGTATTGAGAGGGCTAATAAAGCTTCATTATTTGTTTTTTCTTTCTTCCTGAAATGAAGAATGTTGTTTAATGTTTCATTTCAGAAATGTACTTTAGTTTAACACCACAAACCTAAATTAGCGACTATCTTATGTCCTGTTGACTTTCTAAAAGATTTGAAGACTGAATGGTTTGAGCTTTATCTTAGTATAAAAGGTAAATTGTGGACATTCTAGTAATAATAAATATTTATATCTGTAAAAAAATATTCTTTCTGAATCTTTGATGTAACCTCATTGTTATAATTTTGATATATTTTTTTCAGGAAACAAAGAGACGTTGGAAGAGATTCCAAAATCTCAAAATGTTGACATAAGACAAGAGCTTCTAAAGTTCCATGAGAAATGGTATTCATCCAATATTATGGCTCTAAGTATTATAGGTAAAGGTAAGTTGAACTTAGCTTCAGTATATTTGTTGCAAACAGATATAAGCATTATGAGTTTAATGTAGTTGTTCATTGTGTAATACAGATATGTAATGAATTATTTTACCTTAAGAATTCTCATCTAAAATTTCAACACAGGACAAGGGTGTGTGAAGAGTTTACTATAAGGTTATTTTAAATTATGTACCTTGTGTGTGTGTTTTGTTAATTTAATTTATATTTTATATGTTACTTTTGTGTTACTGGAATGATATGTTTTGACCTTTATTGTTTGATACACAAGTCCAAATAGCTTATTTATACAATATCTAGTTTTGAACAGATACTTGTTATGAAGTTGAAATTTTAAATAGGCTTAAACATCATCACAGTTTAGCAAAATAGTGCATTTCTTTAGTTATAATATTTAACTCTGAGCTCATTCAAGAACTGAAATCTAAAAGCCTTTAATTCTAAGTTTTACCTTCTGTAACATTTACACTCTCAATTTTATACTAAACCAAAAAATCCTTTGTGTAGATTCCCAGTTTCACGCTCTGTATCATGTCGTTGATTTGTTGTGTGTGGATTCCCAGTTTCACACTCTGTATCATGTCGTTGATTTGTTGTGTGTGGATTCCCAGTTTCACGCTCTGTATCATGTCGTTGATTTTCTGTGTGTGTGGATTCCCAGTTTCACGCTCTGTATCATGTCGTTGATTTTCTGTGTGTGTGGATTCCCAGTTTCACGCTCTGTATCATGTCGTTGATTTGTTGTGTGTGGATTCCCAGTTTCACACTCTGTATCATGTCGTTGATTTGTTGTGTGTGGATTCCCAGTTTCACACTCTGTATCATGTCGTTGATTTGTTGTGTGTGGATTCCCAGTTTCACGCTCTGTATCATGTCGTTGATTTGTTGTGTGTGGATTTCCAGTTTCACACACTATATCATTAATCTGCCATACTTTGATATTTAAAAACTGTGAAAATATGATTGTATAATTTTGATCATTTCAAGTGCAAATACAGGTGTAATGAACATGTACATTTTGTAATGTAATTAAATAATGTAAGAACAACATCTACAAAATCAAAAACTTTCATGAGGTATGACTTGGCAACTTATATTAGTTGAAATACCAATTCAGTTACTGTTACTAACTTACCTTTTATGAGATACTTAAATATCATTTAGTTGAACACCACAATGGAGCAATTTGAATGAAGTCAAGTGTTGATAAAGTTACAATAAACAACCAGTCTTTAAGAGTGACTCAAATAATGTGGTTTATAATCCAGCAATATGTTACATTATTAGATATCCCCCCCTTCCCCAACTATATAGATACCAGAACAATTTCACTAGTTTCTTAAACTTAAGTTTTATATTTATGTGCATATACATACACAAAGGAAACTTATAGTCCATAAATACAGTTTGGCATAGTGTTGTTAATATTGACTGTTGGCACATTTATGTTAAAAGTGTGTAAACTTGATTTCAGAGTCTTTAGATGAGTTAGTTGAAATGATGATTCTCTTGTTTTTTGATGTGATTTCAGAGTCTTTAGATGAGCTAGTTGAAATGACAGTTCCTTTGTTTTGTGATGTGAAGAACAAAAATGTCACAGTTCCTGAGTGGTTAGAACATCCATTTGGACCAGAACAATTAAAGGTTGAAGTCTCATATTGTTAAGAACAAAAATGTGAATTGTATTTTATGTCTCAGAAAGATGTTTTGCATTTCTTCAAATGAAGCAACACCATCACAAAAACAAAGTTAATTTAAAAGTAGAACAAATATCCCAAAAGGTTGAGCATGAGGGTTGCTTATTTTAATTTGGTGATCTAAGAGAATTTTTTCCTTTGTAAATTTAAAGGTGTGTCCCATACACCTTTTAAAGATCTGTTTTGTTGGTTTTTTTTCATTCAGGCTCGATCAAAATAACCAAATTCATAACAATTTTGTACTGATTAGTTTCTATACTATAAGTTTTAATATACCATGTGTATCCTTCACAAAATTTGACAGTCTTTCTGTAGACATTACAATACTTTTGTTAACCAGAATTGATATTTTAAACAGCAGCTAGGGACTCATAGCATGGCTCCAAGTTTGTTGTTGTTGTTTTTTTCCATTACAAATTTTCAGTTCTGATCTCTGTTGTCTCCTCACTAATTTGAGATATAATTACAGTTTAGGACTCGGGAGGTCAAAACCTTTTGCTTGATGTATTTGACCATGCCCAAGGTCTCAGAGAATAGTTTTAATCTTATCTGAAAGAACTTCAAGTGCTGCAGCTATTGAGGATTCTCTCTTGTTTATTAAGTATTTTAATAAAGATTTGTCTTTAAATGTGCTTTGTTTAATAGTGATTACGTTAAGATTTGTCTTTAAATGTGCTTTGTTTAATAGTGATTACGTTAAGATTTGTCTTTAAATGTGCTTTGTTTAATAGTGATTATGTTAAGATGTTTATACATTTGAAAATTTCATTTGTGTTATTACTAAGATTTTCTGAATATTTACAAAATGTTATTTACAGTAAAATTTTATAATTCTTTATTTTACTTTACCCTAATTCTATGTACAAGATTGATCGATTTGGCCAACCTTGTATCCTATTTAAGAAAACTTAACATGAAACTAAATTTATCATAAATAGCTTTAAACATCTGTTTATATATAAATTTTATTGTTTTGTTGCCTTTTGGAGCATTTATAAATTAATATTCCCCAATAAAATTTATAAATCAGTCAATGAACACAAAGCTCATATTATCTTATCAAATTACATAATTCACTGGCTATTTACAGTTGTGAACATTATTACCATAATTATCCTTTATTTTATCTAACCTAACTTAAAAGGTTTCAAATGTTTACATTTTAGTTATCTTTACAGTTAATAAAGAAAATAATGTACTTACCTGATAGTTTATTATTGGATTTTTATTCATGTAATCCTAGATGCGAACTAGTGTTGTTCCAATTAAAGATATGAGGGATCTGTATGTCTCCTTCCCGATTCCAGATCTTCAAAAGTTTTACAAGGCAAATGTAAGAAATTTTGTCTTAAGTTTCTTCAACTGTTTATTTGTTGTTAGCTAGTAATGCTTCGTGTAGTGTCTAACTTAATGGTATTTTCCCTAAAAATGAGTGCTGTATTTTGTATTGGATGGAAAATTTCATTAGCAGTAGAATGTAAAAGATAAAGGTGTAGTAAAGCTGTTAATAATCTTGTTTCATTTGAGTATGAGTAAACAGATATGTGTATGTTGTGGATATATGTTTAAATTTAATGAACCTAGTTACAAATACTGACCCACAACTTGTATCTCCAAAGATACTTGACTGTGCTTTGCACTAAAAGTAGTACATGGTTTTAAAACAAATAATGTGATAAAATTAAACTTAAATTCTAATGATCATTTTATTACCATAAAACATCTCTGTGAACTGTGACCTTTTGACTTAAAATCATGTGACCACAACACTGAAAAAGCAAACTTCTTACTAAAAATTTGTTTGTGGTTTAGTAGCTCACTTTAACAAAACATGCATTAATTTTAAAAGCTTATGTGTTTACTTTGTTTTCTTTGCTATATTTATTGGGTTGTTTTGGATAAATTGTACTTCAAATTTTCAATGTAAGCACACATGGGAGGAACACAAAAACCTTTGATTTATATATTTTCCTAAGTGCCACATATATTTTTATTAATTTGTTCTCATACTAGATTTTACTAGGCAGATTGTGTCAGAAAATTATTTCTAAACATGTATATCAAACTGAAACTAATTCTGTAACATCTTTTTTAACACCCTGTTTTCAATTGCAGCATGGTTCGTATTTAGGCCATTTGATTGGACATGAAGGACCAGGTAGCCTTCTGTCAGAACTAAAAGCTCGAGGTATGATTTGTTGGTTTTACTTGAAATACATTATTAGTTTTAAAGAGAGGTTTGTAACTATAATATAAAGTGTGTCATCTAGTGAGAAGCAATATGACAACTTTTTTGTATACATCACAGTTTGATGTTAATTATTATTTATCATTCAAAAACTGCCACATGAGTGTCCAAGTTTTAAATAAGAGGATTAAAACATCAGCACCAGCAGGAAGATGTAATTTACATACAAAATATCACCTTCTCTAGAATTAATAATTAGTAGTCTTTTAGTATGGCAGAGTAAAAGTGACCTGATTCTTCTAATCAGACTATTGTATTTTCTTAGGATGGGTGAATTCTCTAGTAGGAGGCTACAAGAGTGGAGTCAAAGGATTTGCTTTTTTTATTGTCAGTGTGGAATTAACAGAAGAAGGCATTGGTAAGTGGACTTATGTTCATTAATCCAACACCATTTTTATAAAGATTGTTTACTGTTTGTCTTAGGAATGACAAAAATACATGACTACTATGTCAGCTGTTTTCAGTACTTTGTTGATTTGCATTCATTGTAGGATTGCTTTTGAATGTCTGTTACTGAATGGGTTTTGTTTGATTTAATGTGAGATGAGGGAAAAAAAAAAGAGGTTAAAGTATACATATGAACAAATATATATTATTATTTATAATAAACATATAGTTTAATATGTATTTTTAATAATCCTTTGCTTTATATATTATTCTTTGAGAGCCTCTTATTTTTATTGTAATAAACTTTAACAGGAAGGTATTCTTGGAAGTCCTTCAAGCTATATTGTAATATACCTATAACAACATGTACCAATTGTATTATTAGCTAATTTTCATGTAAACTGAAGAATTTTTGTATTGTAAGTCCAGACCCCAGTAATAGATATATTAGATTTGTTTTATTGTCTTGTTAAGACTGAAATAGATTGTGTAATAATGGTTTCATCCTGACAGAACACACTGATGACATTGTGACACTGATCTTCCAGTACATTAATATGTTGGAAAAGGTAGGACCACAACAGTGGATCTATGAGGAGTGCAGAGACGTTGCTGCTATGACGTTTCGCTTCAAAGATAGAGAGCGTCCACAATCGTTCGTGTGTGACCTAGCAGAGATGTTACATGTGAGTTATTACTCTGTTTTTAGTTGTCATATTTGTACGGTTGTAGTAACATTCCCACTTTCTGCTGTGTATCTTACAAAGAAAAGCTAGCATCCAAAGGATGTTGCTGTTATTTAGAATTAATATGAAAAATAATAAATAAATAATCAGTGTTTGACATTTCATAACTTAAGTACAGGATTTTTTTGATAGACAAATGAATAAAAAATATAGTAAATTGAGAACTACTAGTGATTGTATTAGAGTTCATTTTTTTTCAAATTTCTACAATGTAACTTAAGTTATTGAGGTATTAGAATAAATAAGTCCTTAAAGTTACTTCAGTTTCAGGTATAATTGTTTTTAGTTTATATAGAGTTAAAACAGTCATACTTTCAACAGTTCTACATCCTTAGAGAAGATATCAAAGTGAGGTGTAATTTTATGTATTTGGAGGCTTGTAAATGTTTTTTCACTTGCTAATGAACAAACATTAGTCAGTTTGAATAATTTCTGATGAAGTTTTCCCTTAAGTTTAGCTATTCCATGTTTTTCAACTGAATTTCAAACACTGTTAGTAATCACAGTTCTAGTGTGTTTCTAACCAGCTCTTCTGTACCTTTCTTTGCAAGGGAACTTTGGGTTGTCTCTTTAGTAGAGCAGATCTTTTCACCACAGTGATGAAAACTCTTATTCTTCATTTAAATTCTACTTTTTGCTTTCTTTAAAAACAACCAGCAAGTTTCTTACCTGTTGTTTTTTATCAATTTAATTTTTTTAATAGTTATTCTGATGATACTGTGCATATAGTCTGTGTTAACACTCCAGTTCCCAGATATTAAAGTTAAATCAGTTTGTTTAATTTCACTTTTAAGCTAAGTAAAACATTGAATATGTCAAGTGTAGAAATGTTGTTTATTTTCTTTATGTTTCAGTTATGACTTTCATATTGGGTTTCCATTCCAGATTTATCCAATAGAAGATGTTCTCTCAGGACCATACTTAATGTCAGAGTATAGACCAGATCTCATTGAAGACTTACTCAGTAGGCTTAACCCAAACAACATTAGGTAAGTTAATGTTACACTGGTTGAACTAGTACATGTCATGGAGCATAATTTCTAAGGAGTACCTATTAAGGTCTGTTTGTATGGTGCTCAAATGAAGCTTTATAAAACAATTATTTAGTGAAAGTTAAAAATTCAATGTAATCTTTATCAACCATAAAAATAAAGACACAAAACCTTAATTTACAGTTATTAAAATACAAATTGAATGATGTTAAAGTAACATAATAATAACTCTATAGTGCATGACATGCACTTAGTAACATTTGATGCAGTGAATACATTATTATTAATAAACATGTAGATGTCAGTCTTATTCTGACAACACTTTATGTACAGAATACTTCATTATCACTAGATGTGTAGATATCAGTTTTGTTCTGTCAACTCTCAATGTACTGAATACTCCGCTATCACTAGAAGTTTGTGTAATTGAACTGAAGTGTTAGTAGTTGTCGCTAATTTCTGAGGTTCTTGTGTTCTATGTGAATTCTTGTTGATGAGTCACTTCTAGAAACAAATATTTTTATTCACAAGAAATACCTACATGTAAATTGTGATAAGGTGACTCACCCCTGTCAGAGACTTGAATGTATCCACATAACAAATTTCATTTGTGTCTTTTATTCTTCTACTTATCATTCAGTGTAATTCAGAATAACATTAGGGAAAAAAAATAAACATACAGATATACATCATACCAAAGTATTGTGGTAAAAAAATGATACTTCCCTCAGAAATGAAGAATGTTATTTAGGGAAATCACCATAATTTGTGTTGTATAAAGAAGTTATTACATTCATATTAGTTACTTACATTTAAATTCCAGTAATTCTACTACCACTAATGCAGTAAAAGTACAAACTGTTGCAACTAAACACCTTAAGATGACTTTTTATGTGTCACAGTTAATGTTTGAGACATATTTTAACAAATTCTTGATGACAAGAAACCTGCTTGAAGTACAAATGTATCTCAGGATGGCTGGTATGGATATCAACACATTTACTAAGAAGGTCGAAACATTGTTTTCTGCCTCATTAACATACCTTGTGATAAACTCTTCAGTATATCTTTTCTAGATACCTTGAGATTTAAACTAAGGATAGTAATAAGAATACACATTTCAAACCAGAAAAAACATATATATATATAGTACTCTTTTAATTTAAGAAAAAGTGTTGTTGAAAGATTTATGACAAAGTTAAGATTAAATTGGTGTGTTGGAATATAACCAGGGTTTCAGTTATTGGCAAGAAATTTCAAGATGTGGTGGATGCTAAAGAAAAATGGTATGGGACTGAATACAAGCTGGAGAGAATTACACCAGAACAGATAAAGGTAATGTATAGTGTATCACTGTTAACATTTTTTTTTTTGCTTTACAAGATTAAATAGTGTATGCCAATTTAACTTTTGTATTCTATCAAATTTCACCTGGGTGCAATAAAACATTTTAATCCTGAAAATATTACTCTGAACATGTAAATAGAAATGGAATGTTGCAAAACATTTGCACAGAAACAGAACAAAAAAAACATTGCATTAGAATTATTTGTGGTAGAGGTCTACATGATTGTGTTAATTGTTTACACGTTCTAGAACTATATTGCTATAACCCTTTTATAGTGGGGTCACAGGTTAAGGGCCAGGTCATCACATTTGTTGACTTGAGAATATTATTGAACTGCTACTTTATGAATTTATGTTAATAAGTTTGGAATCAAATTGTAGGTTATAATTCAAACTTTAGTATATGTGTTATTTCCTTAATTTAAAAGTAAGTATTAAAATAACACCTAAATGTAGATGTTTGTGATGTCAAAATACTACGTCTATAGTTTTGTACTAACTAGGAACTCAAATTACTTGTGTACTGAATCAAACACAGTAGGCCCCATCCAACTTTTTCCATTTTTGGAAATTGTCCCTTATATACTCTTACTACAGTATATGACATGAATAACCAATCAACAGTTTAGAATGTCCACTTTGTGGTTTTATCAGCCATTTTAATCTATGTAAAGACTACTATGTTTTTCCAAACCAAGATTACATGAAGGTAGGTTGTGTTTTTAGTCTGCTCAAAGTTTTATATTTTTTTTAAACCTAAATGCATTTTAGTTACTTAGCTTAATAAATTATAGTAGAATTCTGTTGTATCAATGTAGTTATTTATGCTATTTTTTTAATTATTCAACTTGTATATATAAAACTTTAAAAAAATTTTTGTTTCATATCCTCCACACATGAAATTTTAAAAGGGGCTTAGCAACTTATGCAAAGGTCATAGCTAAAAGAGATGATTGTTTGTTTTATTTCTTGATTTAATGTTATCTATTGTAAGAAAAATAAGTTTAATTTAGTTATAAATAGTGATAATCTATATACATATGTTAATAGTAATAATCTATGTACATATATAATGTATATTAATTGAAATGCTATTGTATATTACAAAATACTAGTCCACTAAAACCCAGCCAAGACAGGGAAGACTAAAGATCAGGTCAGTTTTATATTATAGGATACGTAACATGAATACACGTACACTGCATCAATGTAAATTATGTAATGTTAGTTATGCATGACTGGAGGGTCAATATAATAATAAATATATAGTGTTATGAGACTTAAACTACTTACACTAAACATTTGCATTTTCATGTTATAATCTATAGTCATTATAGCACTCTGTATACCTCTGAGCCACTGGGAGGCGGTTGCTAAAGTGACAGACCCCACATAGCTAAGGTATAGAAAGTAACATAAAATATAAATTCTTACTGAAAACAAATATTTGAAACATATTTAGGTTTTAGAAGTTATGCAAATAATATTTGAGATTTTTGGGATGAAGAATAGTTTTTTAAATCATAACACAAAATCACTTTGCACTCAATTATAGTAACGAAACAGACTCTACTTTGACACACAAAATCACTCTGCACTCAAGGATAGTAACGAAACAGACTACTTTGACACACAAAATCACTTTGCACTCAAGGATAGTAACAAAACAGACTCTACTTTGACACACAAAATCACTTTGCACTCAAGGATAGTAACAAAACAGACTCTACTTTGACACACAAAATCACTTTGCACTCAAGGATAGTAACGAAACAGACTCTACTTTGACACACAAAATCACTCTGCACTCAAGGATAGTAACGAAACAGACTCTACTTTGACACACAAAATCACTCTGCACTCAAGGATAGTAACGAAACAGACTCTACTTTGACACACAAAATCACTTTGCACTCAAGGATAGTAAAAAAACAGACTCTACTTTGACACACAAAATCACTCTGCACTCAAGGATAGTAACGAAACAGACTATACTTTGACACACAAAATCACTTTGCACTCAAGGATAGTAACGAAACAGACTCTACTTTGACACACAAAATCACTTTGCACTCAAGGATAGTAACTAAACAGACTCTACTTTGACACACAAAATCACTCTGCACTCAAGGATAGTAACTAAACAGACTCTACTTTGACACACAAAATCACTCTGCACTCAAGGATAGTAACGAAACAGACTCTACTTTGACACACAAAATCACTTTGCACTCAAGGATAGTAACGAAACAGACTCTACTTTGACACACAAAATCACTCTGCACTCAAGGATAGTAACGAAACAGACTCTACTTTGACACACAAAATCACTTTGCACTCAAGGATAGTAACGAAACAGACTCTACTTTGACACACAAAATCACTCTGCACTCAAGGATAGTAACGAAACAGACTCTACTTTGACAAACAGATCTTTAGTAAAAAAAAAATATTTCATTAAAAATTGTTTTTTTATTTTCAAATAAATGTAATCTTTAATTAAGGTCTATCAGATTTTGTGAAGATACACATGCTGTTTCAAAAGTTATAGTGCAAGAACTTAACATGTGCAAGTGCGTAGATGAACTCGTGTGTATTAGACCGAACCTATTGTGAAAAGGGTTAATTGGCAAGTTCATCATGTGGGTGTTCCTGTTAAACCAGATGTAAGCCTGAACAAGCTTAAAAGTTGTAACCCATTCAGAAAAATATTGTTAAAGAACATTTATTTTGAAAACATAATTTCTTCAATTGAATATACACATTTCTAAAATACCCTGTTTTAAAATTATTGCTAATGCAAATTGCATATTAGAGCAGTGCTTTCCAAACTTGAGGTAACAGTGCCCCTCTAACTCAGCAAAGTTTGCATTGGACTCTCCCTTCACATTAGAATAACTTTTGCAAATGATAACAGTAAAATCAATGTTTTCTTTATCTGTTTTTAATAAAAAAATTTTAATGAGTAAATAGAAGAACAAAAAAGAAAACCCTTTGAGAGCAAAGGGTTAGTTTTGTTAGGCTATCATAGTGTTAAACTTTTCTATTTCTTTCATTATTATTCTTGGGCATCTTTCCACAAAAAGATGCACACTTTATGGACTTCCCCGAGAGGGTGTACCCCAGTTTGAAATACAATATATTGGAGCAAATGCCTTGGACAATCCAGCAAGAAAATATAGGAGGGAAATAATAAACCAATGCAAAGTACACTTGTATAAAAACCTAAACACATGAAATTTTTTCAAAGCTACCCATAACAAATTGACTTGAAATATTTTCACATCTGGATGTGTTTTAAAAATGGTTAGTGAAGCTGAAAACAAATGGAAAAGGATTATAGATAAATATATTATTTTCAGATAATTTCATTTATAGAAACAGAATTTTCTGAGACCAGAATAACAAAATGGAATAACTATTTTTTTCAGTATATTTTAAATACAAAAGGGAGGAATATGTCATACATCTTTCTGCTTTAGAAAGAGTTTTAGCTGTATGAGAAATGTTCTCCTGTTTGTTAGTGTGGTTAACACAGATATGGTTGAAGGTTAACACAGATATGGTTGAAATAGTGTATCTCAGAATGGCTGGTGTGGGTATTAACACTTTTACCAATAAATGTTAAAACATTGTTCTCTGCATTATTAATAAAAGTGTCAATGCCTATACCAGCCATTCTGAGATACATTTTTACTTTAAGTTGGTTTCTCGTCATTAAGAATGGCTGGAATAGCTTGTATTCATCATACTATATAAATATGCTAATTTGTAAACTTTGTCCCACGTGGCATAGCCCTTGTTTACTATTTGTGGTGACTGATTGATAAATACCAAGCTGTTCTGGTTAACAAACAAATGGATGCTGACCCTGTGTTTGATGCACTTTGACTGTTAGGGTTTTGAACTGGACTTGTGTTGACCCTCTATTGTTTCTTCCTTCACTGAACGTCCCTGTAAACTATGTAAATATTCTCATATTTTCACTGTGATGGTTGTTTAAAATCTAGTTTTGTAAGTTTGTAAATGGGATACAAGTAGTTTTAGTGAAACTATGTAAGTTACTATTTTTATCCCAGTTTTCTAGGGCATTCTGGTCATGATCTGTTTAAATTTTCACTGATACGTAACATACACTTCTTAACTATGTTGCCATGGGTATCCTTTACTGCATGTAACACAAAGCTTTAATGTCTAATATTCAATATTTTACTAAACTACTTTTCTGTTTGTGTTTAAACCAATTAGAATAGCCTAACATTTTAACTAATAATCCATACTTTAATAGTATATAAATTTTAAGTTTTAATTCCACAAGGCAATACACATAAAATCCTGAATTTTCCATAGGGTTATGCACATGACACATTTTCTCTAGGTATCTTGTCTTATCTATTTTAGCCACCACCCATTGGGAAAGTATGAAATTAAATGTCAGTTACTCACTTTAAAATTGTCATTGCTTCAACAAACCATATTTTTTATATTCTTCAGTTTTGTTTGGTTGCAGATAAAAAATGAAGATTTGTTAAGTATTTGATTTCTTGTTTTGTTCTTTGTTCTTCATACATAATTATAAAAGTAAGTAAAATATAAAAATAAGTATCTTATTTATTTTACCTAATCTAAGCTAACCTACAAATAATAGGATTGTTATTATTACTTAATAATATTGTTATAAAGTTTCACGAGGCACACAGGCACCTCGTAGTAGTTCATGGGTAATGTAATTTGTTAGCATAACATGAGCTTTCTTATCCAGTGAGTAATTTACAACTTAATTTGCTTAGATTCAGTAATATAAATAAAAAAATTATAATATGATGATGATAGTTTTTCACAAGGCATGCAAGCAGCTCATAGTTGTTCATAGGTAATGTATTTTGTTAGCATAACATGAGCTTGCACATTCCATGAATGATTTACAACTTGTAATGTTGCAGATAGTAGTTAGACATAGACAAAGAACAATAACATTTAATTATAAATAGATGTATACTGTTATGAACTTAGAGCTATTTAGGATAAGCAAATGAAGTTTCATATTCTAGAAAGAAGAAAGGGTGGTTAGAAAGTCAGTCAAAATGATTGATTCCATTTTGAGATATGGTACAGAAAGTAACAGATCGATAAACAGATTTTTCTGAAAAAGTACGTTTGAAATGCATTTAAGAGGTTTGAGGTATTATACAAGGGAAATTTGAGATTTCTAAAACATGAAAGAGTATTTTTAATTTTAACCTGAAAATTACTTTTCACAGTAAATTCATGGGCAAATCTTTTAGTTTATTAAAAAATATTTCACTAAAAAAAACAATTGTTTTTTATGTGAAAGACTTAGCAGTTTTTCAGTTAATATTAAGTTTTGTGAAGATGTACACTATTTTCAAAGTTATTAGTATCAAATTTATAAAGACTTTGAAAACAAAGAGATCACATGATTCATCAAATTGACTGAGCCTGTGTTGAGAGGATTAAACCATTATCCTTGTTCATTTGCTGTATATTAATTTTGTTCTATTAGTTTGTGTGTTAATCTCTTGTTACTTCTTCGATGTGTCTTAATCCTTACTTGCAACTTGTGTGTTGTTGTTACTAGTTTGTGTACTAATCTGTTGTCGTAGCTAGTTTGGCATGTACTAATCTGTTGTCATAGCTCAAAAGCATTAGAACGTCTTTTATTATTGGATGGATCCTTAAGTTTTCTTAAAAAGACCACAAGCAAAAAATTAAGGGTAAGTCAATATTGCACAGTAAATAAGTAATAATAATAATACTCCACAGATAAGTAAAGGTAATGGTATAATACTCACCAGACTGAAGTGATGACAGTTTGTTACTCATCAGACTAGTATATAGATAATGGTTCAATGTTCACCAAGTGAGTAAGTATAATGGTTTAATACTCATCAGATTAGTATAAATAATGATCAAACGTACAGATACTGGTTTAATAAAAGTAACTGTTGTATTTTTAAGCAATGGGAGAATGCAGGTTACAACGAAAGATTCAAGCTGCCTCCTAAAAATGAATTTATACCATCAAATTTTGATCTAGTTCCAAGGCAACCAGAGGTAAGAAAATGTATTTTTCTGTTGCAACAGGGATTAAATTTTCTGAAATGCATTGTATGCATACCTGTTGTATGTTTTGTCTTATTATATTACAGAAAATAAGAAAAAAACTATGTAAAACGTGAGATAACCTTTCTATAGGTTTTGTTACTTAGAGTAAAATATTTTTATTTATTTGATATGTTTTGATTTTGCAGTAGGAAAAAATTCATTGGTGCTAGTTTTTATGTTTTCATATATTCTTATAATTCAGTTTACATTAAAACACTAGAAATTTCATATCTTTCTTTTGATAAAAAAAAGTACTGTGTGTAGTTTCACTGTGTTTTTTATTATTATTTTACAATAAAAGTAATGTTTTACATACCAAATGTACAGGTAGCAGGCCTGTTTCAAAATGTTAGTCAGAATTGTCATTTACTTATATTTAATTTGATATTTTATGTGTATATGCACAGTGATATTAAAGAATGGTTCACAATTTGGTGCATCATACATTGTACACAGATGTTAAAGATATAGTACAGATTCAAATTTTTCAGTTGTCATGTGTTACTGCCATAGGCATCAATGTAGTTTCTTTCTTATATTTCTCATGAGAATCACTAGGCCTGTAGAATATAGCTGACTTAACCAACATGAAAATGACAAGTGTGAACAAGAAGTGAACCAAGATTGTGGTATTAAAACAGCTCTGAATGAATACCATATAATGCATAACTTTTGCAACAGACTTGTTCAGTGTTGTTGTGAACAAGTTCATAAAGAAATTTGAGGAGATGCACTTGTGACAGAGATGCTAACTATTTCAAATCACTGAGCGTAATGATTGTAGACAGAGCCCTTTCATAGTTTGTCCTTTTAGATTTGCCAGAAACAAGACAATCTGGTGAACGAGGTCTCTTTTTTTTTCCACCTTGTGAATGATCGCATTGGTGTTTCTATGCAGCTTATAAACGAGAAATGCCCATCTACATGAGCGCTGATTGGCTGACAAGCACTGATGACGTAACTACGGATTCCCCACGTACCCAGTATGGAGAAGCACTGCACTGAAACTATTGGTAGACGTCGGAGATTAAAATATTTTTTATTATTTCAAGCACAAATGTGACTATTGCAAGTAGCCACTTGGACTATGTCTTTTATTTGTTATCAAAATTTATTTGTATCTCACTAGAAATTTTTTTCATCCTTTTCAAGCCCTGGGGGAACAATTTATCACTTTATCGTATAGGCCTATATAATTATCATAATTTGGGAGTTGCAACAAGTCGTAATGTTTGTCTTTATGAGCATTTAGTCGTAATGTATACACCAAAATCGTAATGATTACGCTCAAATCGTAATGGTTGGCATCTCTGTTGTGATTAGCCACATGCAGGCAAACCATCAACACATACTCCAACTGCTGATGAGGTAAGCCAGGCCACAATGGAACAAGCCATTACAAATGCATATGGATGCATCAACAAATGTTACATTGCCCAGTGTCTAGATATTCTAATTTTAACTCCTTAAGGTTCTTCAGTCAACTTTACAAATGCTTCTTTACAGGTTGCATCATGTTTGCTCATTGAATAAAATATATTTAACTTAACTTTTGTATTGTAGTTTTTGGCAAAACTGGAAGCTGATGTCTAATAGTCTACCAATGCTTCAATAAAACAAACTTCATCCGCTTTTTTGAAATATCAACATGAACAATTACATTACCTAACCAGAAACACATACTCATTTATGTGTAACATTTTTTTCACACTTCCCTGATGTAAGGTGGCAGTGTGGTGTGGTTTCACAGCTGACTTTTTCATTGATCCATAATTCTTTTTGAAGAACCATCAACACATGTACCACAAACTTACACAGTTAGTACTGCAAGGTACCATGTGATGTTGACAACCAGTGTGATTCTCATGCTGAGGCAGTGAAACCTGATAAACATTTCCACATACTAGTAATAACCAGGTGAAATGCAACTTTCAGAAGCACTTTTGGGAAAGAATTATTTCGCATTAATTTTCTTGTTAAAGGTCAGGCATGACACCAGCTGATTTTGGGTTATGGGATTACCTGAAGACACGTACGTACCATGAGAAGCCACACATAATTCTTCACCCTAAAGACGCTTTTATCCAGGAAGTAGCCTGCATGCTAGATGAGATACTCATTATTGCTGTCGTGGTCATTTTCACACAGGGGTAATACATTCTGGATGCTGGAGAAGCACATTTTGGACTGTTGCTGTAAATGATTGGACATGTCATAGAGGCACCAGTAATGACAAGTGTGGCATTTGTATCTACATCAGATCCCTGACACCTCTTGTGTAATCTTACCTTTTGTGCCAGCACCACTGGTGAAATACGATGTGCTAAACTGCATAAATGTCTTTGTAATCCCCATATATTTTTACATTCTTTTTTAATGAATCTTTTGCCTGTTTGGGCAGTGACTTAGACAATTACATTGCACAATGAGAAATTAAAAAATTGTAATTTGTTAAAATTTATAAACATGTTTCATCTTTTCTTCTAGATGGCTGTCAGTGCTGTTATTCTCCAGAAAAATTCTGGAAATTCAAGAGTTGTAACTTTTTCAAGATGCTCTGTTGTTTTGTTGTCGCTTATTTTGTGTATAAAATTTCCTTCAGTAACTCAGCAATAAGACTGAGTGCTCCTAAAACTAAAAATTGGATATTGATACCCATGGTGGATACAGCACAGATAGTCCATGGTGCCTAATAATAAACAAACAATGTATAAAGTTCAATAAATCTTTAATATATTTCAAGTGATTTATTGTTTTATATGTGTGGATAAAGGAGCACAGGTTTGTTTCCTATGTAAATTGTCTAAAATTGGTGGTGCACTATTAACCTCAGTGCAATGTGAACTGTTATGGTTGATGTATGGTTAGGATAATACCATAAGTCTTGCATATATGTTGCTGGTGTTTTCTTGAATAGCATATTAGGTACTTTCTGGGTTAAAAATTGTTATGGTAAGTGTAGATATGTGTGAAAATTTTTATTACATTTCAAAATTGGGTACTTAATGTATTTGGAACACTGTAGTGATACAACACATTAATTCATTGTTATACCAATATTTTTTATTTCACACACTTCTAAAAGTAAGATTTGTTTGTTTTTTCTATGTTATGATATTAGTAAGCTTATAATATTAATCACCTCTTACACTGAAACACTTCACTTAAAGTTGACACTTGTTTGATGAAGTTCTCACTTTGTGATTCACAAATTATTATAGTTGCTCTAATAACACCTTTATTAAACATACCATATTATTATTGGAATTGACGGTGTTGATATTTCCTTCTTTCACAGTTTACGAGTCTTCCTCAGATTATTAAGGTAAGTTTCTCGATCTTTCTCTTCATATTGTCTTTTGTCAGGTAATTACGATTAACTGAACATTTGTCCAATAGGAGTGAATATAACAACTTAGTCTTATGGTATTTTAATTCTATTAACATTAAGATTTTATGTTTCTGCTGAAGGATATCAAATGCTTGGGTTTGAATAAAGAGAAAAACAAAGGATATAAAACAGTAGTAGTGTAAATTGTTTTGTTTATATGAAGTGGTAAAGTATCTTCACAGTATTCACTAATATATTAAACAACTTGCAAATATCTGGTAGGATACTCTAAGTAGTATGAACACCAAGCCAAGACTTCAAATGACTCTGAATTTTCTATAAACACATTTATTTTAAGGCAAAGAGTCATGGTAATATTTCCTTTAGTGTTACTGTAATTAGAAATAAATTTTTCTTATGTAAGACTTTTAATTATTGAGTTTGAGATATTTTCCCCAATGCTATAGTTCAATATTTTGTGAAATATATACAAGAGTCTACATTATCAATAGAAAATAGGAAAATTAAAGTCAGTGTTTTTCTCATTGCACCCTCTTTATTTGTTTATGTTATATCTTTTTATTTTATTTATAAGTCCTTTTGAAGAACTATTCTTTTTGCTGTTTTTTTATTAGTATTGTTTGAAGATATGCTGTTGAGTGGAGATGGATTTTTCTTTGAATTGTGAACCATGAGTATTAGTATTACTAGATCTGTTGTGAAAAACTCCTACATCTTGTAAATCAGAAGTAGTTTCAAAACTTTTTAGGGTTTTATGGTAGAATCCTGACTTTTATTAAGAAGGTTAATATTTCCAAAGTGTAATTGCATGAACAAAGAAATAAAGACATTTGAGTGGATTAGGAATAAATTACTTTTTACCAGTTTTATCAATTTCCAATTCATTAAGAATTTTTATTAGTAGAGTTGGGTTGTGGTTGTGTCTCTGTACTGTTTACATGTTGTTGTTTAGAACTTTTATTCTTGGTATGATACAATTTCCCTAGATTATAAATAAGTAGTATGTTTACAGCAAGTTTTATCATTCATTTGTGTTGTATTCTAGCAAGGAATATCTAATGTAAGATGTTTAAAGTGATTAGCAAAGGAGCCCCACATGCTGTGCATAAATTTAGTTTTATTAGCTTTGAAAACTGTATGAAGATTAGTTTCACTTTTAAGTGAATAATATTCAAAAAAGGTGTTTTTTTCAGTTTTTTTCAATAATTTGTGATGTGTTTTGAGTTTCCCAAAGAAATAAATGCTGATATTTTTTAAAAATTGGCACTGAGGCATTATGAAAGAGAAAATTAGAATGGCCACCAAACTAATAAATATAAGAAAATGAATAAGGTAGGAGATTTTAAAACACTTTTATAGGACACTGAAACACCCATAAAGTTTTATGTGTAACAGAGAGTGAGAAACATTCATTTCAAACAGAAGCACATAGTTTCTAGTTTAGACGTGAAAGTTTCTTCTCCTTGTTCCAGAACACACCAATGTTTCGGGTTTGGTTCAAGCAAGATAATGAATTTCTTCTTCCTAAGGCTAACCTCACCTTCAAGTTTAATAGGTAATAATTACTTATGTGTCTTTTGTTGTTTATTCCTCCTATATTTAAAAACTGCATTTTTGTTTTATAAATCATATCTTCAACTTGGTTATGATGTAAATTTCATTAATTGATTTATAACTGTTAAAATAATTGTCTTACTGTCTTTTGGTAATATACACTAGTTTTGGTTTTTCTGACACTTTATATTTCCTCATAGCCTGCAAATGTAATTTATTTTTATTTTTCTAAAACTGCAAAATAAATGTTTATATTCTAATTATTTAAAGGTTATGTGAGTTATCAAGAGTGTGAATATATTAAACACCATTTACATGATCATACTGGGACCAGTCATTGTATCACCTGAGATCATTTTTCATCTTTACTTCACTAATGGTTTTTCTTCTTAGTCCAGTAGCTTCTCTGGATCCTCTTCATGAAAACTCAACATACTTGTTTGTGCAGCTTTTCAAGGATGCTTTGAATGAATACGCGTATGCAGCTCACTTGGCAGGTCTCATGTATGGGCTTCTCAACACCAAATATGGCATGAATGTAAGTTCTCTTTCCACTTCTAAACTAGGTGTTTATCTCTCAGTGCTCTGAGTATTAATTTTGTAAAGTATATCAGTGCTACATATGAAGTAATGTGTAGGTTACTTCTGTTTTCTTTCAGAAACTTTGGGAAGAGTCATTTGTTAGTGCTATTTAAGGTTTACTGACGTTTTTTTTTTCCCTCTTTAATTTCTGTGTGTAAAATTGATCATGAAATATCATAGTAATTAAAAAAATTGTTCACTGATCCTATAGGAACTGCTGACTGTGTGTAGTGACCATAATTAAATAAGATCTTCATATACCATAAACAAATAGTTTTAAAACTTTATTCTGGATAACTCCAATAATGTAATATTTTATAGAAATATTATTTTCATACAGCTTTATCAGGTCAGTCAGGAAACCTTTGCTTTGTTGTGTAACGTGCTGCAGTGAATACAGACAATTCATGTGATTCATCAAGATACCACATCAGCAATGTTATTTTTAACATGTAGTTAACTGTTGTTTTAAAATAAGTGTATATAGATTGTTTGACACATTACCTTAGGTCTGGGTTGTTACTAAAATGTTATTTGTTGAAGTAAAACGTTTTTAGTATTGTTCTTGCAGTGTAGCAAACTATCACATAAAAGTGTTTATTTAGATCTGTGTTACATATATGTGTGTGTGTGAATTTTTTTACCACTTAAATCCCTGTGTTAGCATAATTCAGGTATACATCTGTGTTGCATCATTGGACATCTATATTCTTAAAATTGGCCTTGTCAAAATATCTTCTAACTTGTATGGTTGAGAATTTCAGCCAATCCTGAGTTCATTCTCTGCTTTTCAAAACTAAAACATTTCACAGTTTTGAAGATTTATTATTTATGCAATGTATAAAAGTGCAAACATGTAGAACTGACTTTTAACTCAAGTAGTTTGTATTATGAATAAATCATTTAATTTCATATAAATTACCAACTGGTATTTCATATTATTACTGTTTTTATTTTATAATAACTACCCAGTGTTCAGAGTTGTGATTTAAATTTATCAGTGTCACAAAAAATAATAGTGAAATTAGTGCATCTGGTTATTGTTTCAGTTGTTATTCCAGCTCTTCAGTAATAAAAATAATTGCAAATATCATTTATTATTATTTTTGATTAATTGAACTTTGTTCAGCTTAGTTTATTATTAGCACAGCTCATGAAAATATTCAGTTAATTGAAATTTGGGTTTTTCTATATTACTTTTTATAATTATTATTTCAATTGTCAAAGTCATTGAAATATTGTCATTATGTTTGTGTATTTTTAATCACAGAATTATTATACAAGTGTTGAAATCTGGTTTCCTGTGTAAGATTTTTAAGCCGTTTTTGTGAGAGTAAATGACTAGTTGACTGTAGTGTAATTGAGACCAGTGATTAATCAGTTAGAAAAATCCACTACTCACTTAGGTTTATAGCAAAATCCACTACTCACTTAGGTTTACAAATGTGGTATGTTTACACTGTAGATGATTCATTACTCTGACATAAAGATGTGATATAAAGTCCTTTTACAGCATGACATTAGAAACTGTCTCCTTTGGTTCTAAAGGTATTTTGTTTTTCATCTAGCTCTATATTCATGGGTACAGTGATAAACAACACATCCTGTTGAAGAAAATCATGGAAAAGTTGACAGATTTTAAGGTTGATCCAAAACGATTTGAGATTCTGAAAGAAACGGTTAGTAGGAAAGCTTGTGTCATTTTAACATGAAGAAACTTATATGGACTAGCTACTGTTATGTCACTTTTTTTTTTGGTTCATCATATGTTTGGTTGCTCAAATTAGCTGTTCTTGTCTTTCTGTAGTGTGTTTTACATCTTATGCCAGTTTACATTAAAATGTATGTATGTATTTTTTACTTGTACACTCAAGAATGAACAAAATACGGGCTGTTCCAGACCTGAAAACTTCTTCCGAGCTTAAACAGACAACTTAATTTAGAATTTAATTCACAAATATAATTCTTACCCTATTTCAACAGTTTTTCCTTAAAACATTTTATAGAATTGATGTTATAGTATGATTTAATGCTAATTTAGTTTATTTCATAAATTTCTCTCTGTGGGACAATGATAAATCTAAAGTCTTACAGTGCTAAAATCCCAGGGATCAATTCCCCCCAGTGGATACAGCAGATAGCCAGTCCATTGTGGCTTTGCACTATAACAAACAAATGTTTCATAAATAGAAATCTTAAGATATTCAAATATATTTCTGTTTGTGTCTAGGAGTCTGAACTCTACACAAAATATTTTTTTTCTTTAAATACTTTGTCTTCTTAGCTTGTGAATATTTCCTAATCAGATTTCAGTATTTTCCAACTTGAAATTTATGTTTTATATTCATATTTGTGTTGTCCAACTATGAATTTATTGGTTGAACTCATGTGAATTGCACCTCCCATAAAGCTCTTTGATTGGTTCTTATTTAAGAAAAGACTTGTAGATTTTAAGCAAATTGCTGTTAGCAAGCAAGATTTATTTTTAATGCTCTTTAACCAAGAATACTAAAGTTCTGTGTTTCAATTAGTCACTTGTTTTAAAAAAAAAAAATTATGGTCAGTGGTAGTTAAGCAACTTGAGAAAATTATAATAATTTTCTTAGCATTTAGAAATCAGATTTTGTTTTATATCTCCTAACAATGTTTTTAAGCTACAGGAATATTATTTCATAACAAGATGTAAGGATGTTTAGGGTTAGTGACAATGTTAATCTTGAGCTGCTATGGGAAATTATTCAGACAATACAAATCCTCTTTTCATTGAATATATTATGTTTATTGTGAAAAGTAAATTCCTATTTGTAGAACAGAATTAAAATTATTAGATACAAGTTTATCTGGATCAGTCTTGATGTCTTTGTATGATGGTTTAATAATGAAGAAACAAAACGTGATGGCAGTGTTCCACTATGGACCACCTGATTTGACTTAAAACGTCAATGAGAGAAGCCTTTCTCAAACAACAACATCTTGTATTAATATTTTTTGACATTGAGAAGGCTTATTATACAACATGGTGTCAACATCTCCCACTAACATCTCCTGTGTTACGTTGGGTGAAAACATGGCAAAGGCTAAAATGTTGACAGAGTTTGTATGTGGCAGAATTGTCAAGTTGCAAAAGTAAGGTCTCTCTCAACGTGCCATCGCTGGTGAGATTGGACGAAGTAAAACTGCTGTTACAAATTTCTTAAAAGATAAGGTGATAAGGAAAGTGAATATTTTTATCCCTTTTTGTTTGTTTTTTTAACTGTTTTTCATAGCAAAATGTTAACACAAGATCAGGTTTTATGCTAAGGAGGACATAATTAAATAATTTGTACCATGTTTCATAATATTTGGTTAAGTGTTTCACTGGGGAGACAACATAAAGGATCAGTGGGGCTAATTTCTGTGTATATTCTTTGAAATCAGTTTTTTAGTGTAAGATATTCCATGATCCAAGTAGCTGTGAATGAATAACTAGAGTTGTATTTATTTTATGAACATGAAATCACACAACATTTGATCTTCAATAAGGGTGTAACACTGAGTGGTAGGATGTTAATAAATGATTTTTTATTTATCAGTGTCACCTTGTGGACAATTAGAAGAATTTAATAGTTTCTTTTATTGTTTTATTTTATTAACTGAGTGGAATTTAGTTTTGAGGTAAGTTTGGTTCAACCATGAATTGGTTTCAACAAAACAAAGACCAAAAATATATGAAATAAAATATCATAGATAAAGCTTGTACCTTTCTTTTAACAGTTTTAGTAATTCCATATTTTCCAGTATGTTCGAGGTTTAAAAAACTTTTCTGCAGAGCCATCCTACAAACATGCTACGTACTACACCTCAGTACTGTTGTATGAGAAGTACTGGAATAAAGAAGAACTCTTAGAAGCATGCGATGGTAATTTTGATCATTTCTTTTTGTTATTCATGGTAGATAATGTATACAGAGTTTGAATAATAGCTAATATTTGACAAGTTACAAATCAGCTATTGGAAATTCAGTTTGAAATGTTGTATTAAATTATAGATAATTTCAAGGATAAAGTCAAGCAGTTATTAAATGACAAAAGTAAACTCTTAAAGATCACGTGAAAAACATAACTTTGTTTAATCAAGAGAGAGGGACCTCATGTAGTGGTGAAAGTGAATACAATTATGAAATGTTAAAGAAGTGTCCATACAAATTTCTTTGCACAGAATAAATTGTAAACAAACATTCTCATTTGTTTATTAACTTTTTAATGCATCAACTGATGCCATGCTTCGCATAATCTATGAGCAGAACTTATAAGTTTTAGTGTAATGTCATTGATTTTACAAGTTGAACAATAGGAATACTAAAAACGTCTGAAAAAATGTTTAACTTGTTGTTTACCATTGTTACATGTGATATGGTAGGACAGTTACCATTGTTACATGTTGACTTGTTACATTGTTTAAACTGTTAATGTGTACTTTTAAACATAAGTTGAAGACTTTTTTTTTTACATTATTGAAGTTTTGATTTTGTCATTAGTGTGACAGCATTGTAAAGTGAAGAAAGTTAATAAAATTTATTATTTTAAGTTTGGCAGTAATAACTTCAACCCATGGTACACAGATTGTAGTAATGCTACTGTTTTTTCATGTTCTGATGCAGATTTAACACCACAAAAAGTTGAAGAACAGATTCGTCACATACTTTCTCGTGTTCATGTTGAAGCATTAATGTATGGAAATTTGACAAAGGAGGTAGGTTTCCTAGTGCTGTATCTGATAGCCATTTTATCCAAAATTTATTTGCACTTCTATAAAACTGTTATTGAAGCATGACAATTAAAACATAATTGTCTCATGTACGTTTTGTGATCTAATCTTTAAGAGTAAGCTGTCCTGATCCAATATTGCTGATCTCAGGACTCAGTTTGTAAATTATTACACCAACAGATTTGAAATGTTTTGGGTCAGACTTTCAGTAATATTAGAAATCACATTAGTAATGTAACAATGATGACATTGAATGTAAACATTTTTTTATATAAATCCTGAAGAATTTAAAGCTTTAAAGTAAAAACAAATATTGTCATTTTAAACTGGAATAAGGATAAGTGTTGTAATTTTGAATAATGATGACTACATGAAAGTTGAAGATATTGTTTATGATAGTGCTACATTTGTGAGATTGAAACATGGCCCTACTGATAAGAGGAATGGTGGTTTGTAGAGGTTTTTGTTAAAAAGGGTAAAAGTAGTGAAAAACAACACAATTAGATATCCATCCTGCTATTTGGTACAAGCTGAAAGAAGTTCATAAATATCAAAAAGAGATAAATTATCTAACATTGGAACTTATAACCGTGTCTTGGCTGGTTTGATGGAAGAATCTTCAAAAACATTTACTGCAAATAAAAGATACTTTTGAATTTTTTTCCAAAAAAATTCTAGCAAGTTCAATACAACAATGCTTATTCGGTCTTTGTACACAAATATTCTACTAAAAGAGACAATACAACACAGTGGAAAATTACTGTTTACAAATTACATTAGTGCTGTGTCCTTACCAAAATCAGTCTAATTGAAACTGATGAATTTTGTCACTGAAGGTTCACACTTTTTTTTTTCAAATGGTCAGCTTTACAATCAGATTGATGAGGTTGTTATGGGTTCAAGACTTGCTCTTGAAAATGGCCCTCAGCAGTTCACACCTCTTTTCTTCCACGGGTATGTAAATGATGTTTTCACTGTTTTGAGGAATTCTGATCCAGTCTCTTAATTTGTGGAATACTTAAAGAATAGACATAACAGCTTTAAGTATACTATAGATTGCCAACAAGACCACAAACTTCCTTTTTTGGTAAATATTCCTTAATCTTTAAGAATCAATTAAGGCAGGTCATTTGTAAGGTATGCGTACCCACAAGTACAATTAAGGTGTTTTTCAAACCTAATTGTTGCTGTCATGTGGTATAATTTATCTTGAATGAGTCTTCAATTTATTATGTTGCATACATTACATGTCACGGTTTGAAACATCCAGAAATTTGAACCCTAGAAGTTAATTGAATGTCAATATGTATCACATTTATAATACTTGCTGATAAGATTGATACACACAATTTCTTTCTTAATGCAAATATATTTTAATATACAAACAACAATACAGTTTACAATAATGGTTTTATATACAAGAATTTTTCAAACTAGACTAGGTCTTCTGTCTGGTCTAGAACTGTATCTTTTATCTACGATGCAGCTTCATGATGAGCAAATTCATTCTGAGTTGATACTGTTATACCTTGCTCAAGCTAGCTGTCTATTCTTGACTGGCCTCATACCACTTACAAACTGACTTTTTGCCAATGCAAGTATTTAATGTCCTTGTGAAAAATACTAATGTCCAAAGTTAATTCACTGAAGTTGAATGGTTTGCAATGTTCAAAATCTGCAAACATTCCTGGTCAACTTCTGTAATTTTCTAATTAATAAATGTTAATCACAATTATTGCTTCTGAGGTTTATAGTATACTGACCAACAGTATTCTATTATTGTTTCTTGGCTAGTTGTGATAGCTTGTTTTTATACTTATTAGGTGAGATTCTCAAAAATTCATTTGACAACAATGTTTGAAAACATTAGTACTTTTGTAATATATGTATTGTTGATTCTTTTATACTGAGGAACCTTGTACAAATTTAAGAGAACATGCAGGACATGTGCAATACACATTTAACAGTGTACATTACATACATTAAACTGAAACAATTTTAGGTGTTAAAATAAATGTATAACTGAATATGTTAGTTTGCCTCCAATAAATTTTAATTTTAGGAACATGTTTCTAACTTAGTCTTCCTTAATAGTTTATAAATGTTGTACTTTTTTTGTCAGCAAAGTTATACTGTCTGTATCAAAAGAAAACTAAAAACACTCAAATTTCAGACTACCCAACACATCTAGTATAGTAAAACACGACCAAAGAGATATTGACAAATCTGATTTGTTTAAGGTCTTAGCTATAACCAACGATGAAACGAGTCACCGTGTAAAAAAAAAAAAAGTATTTTGGTTTACAAACTGAGGCCTGAGGTCAGTGATGTTTGGGTCAGCTGCCATCTTACTCCTATGATTATTGCATGGTGATGTTCATTAAGCTAATTACATATGATTGGACAAGAACCAGAAACACTGTTAAAAGTTATGGTATTATTTGTTTTTTATCTATTGTCTTGATTTCTTAGTTAAATGTTTCAAGCTGGCTTTGAATGATCTTCATTAATATTGTTGTTATTGCTCATCTTTGTCTTAAGCAATTGAAAGATGAAAATAAAATTGAGAAGTTTAAAGCATGAAAAAGCTTCTGGGCCAGATGTATCCCTGAGGGTTTTAAAGGAGGTCAAGGATTGGATAGTTGAGCCAGTTGCCACAATTTGTTTGTAAATCTTTGAATAGTGGACAAATACCAACAGATTAGAAATTAGCTAATATCACTCCTGTCTTCAAGGGAGGTAATCAGAGTTGTTCCAGTAATTATAGATGTATTAGTCTTGTATCAGTTGTGGGAAAAGTTTTGGTATGTCTGATAAAAGACAATCTGCAAAGTCATATGACAAAGTTTAAAATTTTATTGGATAGTCAACATGGTTTCATTAAGGGAAATTGTGCATTACAAATCTTTTGACATTGTTTATGTAGATGAAGGTAAAAATGTGGACTTAGAGTATCTGGATTTTCAGAAAGCATTTGACAAAAGTGACACATAAAAGGCTTTTAAAGAAACTTCACCCACCCTTCATACCTATAGAGATAAGTTAACTAACTGGATAGAGACGTGGCTTGATGGAAAAACATTAGTGGGTTATAAATGGAGTTCAGTTAAAGTGGTGTACCTCAGGGTTCAGTCTTAGGATCTTTACTCCTTTTGATTGATATTAATGACATATATTAATATAATTTGGATGGTAATAACTTTAACAGTGTGATGAAAGAAAAGGATCTTGGTGCTGTAATAGTCAATCAGTCTCTAAAGCCATCCAAGCAGTGTGTTGTTAGTGATAGGGAAATAGAAGTTCAGGTTGTATCTACAGAAATACTGAATACAAGTCTAAAGAGGCTATAATTTCATTGTACAGGTCACTGGTTAGGCAACATGTGGTGTATTGTGTTGAGTCTTGGACTCCTTACCTTATGAAATACATTGAATTGTTCAAAAGGGTCCAGAGAAGTGTTAATAAAATGATATCTGGGTTGGAGAGGTAGTCATATAAGGCGATATTAAGATCCCAAAATTCTTTTCTCTTTATAAAGTAGAGTTAGAGGGTATATTATTGAAGTTTCTAAATTGTAAAAAGAACTGATAATGTTGATGAATCAACATTTTTTATACTTAACTGCAAGAACTATAAAAGTAGGGGACACAAATATAGATTTGTTATCTTCAGCTGAGACTGTTTTATTTTTCAAATACAATGGTTGACTTATTGAGTGGGTTGGTTTTGGAGGCAATACACTTGAGTGAGTTTAAAAGAAAACTTAAGAGTTATGTGTTTTATTTGATAGTTTCAGTTTGCGCCCAGAGAGGGCAGCTGAGATGTACAAACAGGTTTATTGTTGTCCCTAAAAATCATGTTTAGTCATTTTAGTTCTGATTTTGGCAATGTATGGCTTAGTGGTTCATGCCCAAACCATTGCTGCAGAAATGTTCTCCATGTTTTGAGGTCATATGTGCACTATGAGTGATGGTAAAATACCACCATTTCATCAGACCAGTGTTGGCCAAATGTGCTGTTGACTTTCTGCCTTCTTCCTAGTTGATCTGTTCAAAATTAGGAACAGCGATGTGCTGATATTTATTGTAGCTTTGAACAACAGTTGTTTAAAAAATTAGAATTTTTTAGTAATTTATATTTTATTACTATTTGAGTCATTTATTGGAGATTTAGTCCTGACATGTCCTGTGGCTGCCATTTTATCTATGATATAATAAAATAAAGTAATGAATTATAAGAATTCTGTTCAAGAAATATCTGATATATAATTAATTAAAATAAAGTTAATTTTTTTGCATGAGAAATATTAGTAAATGGATAGCTTGTATCTAAATTAACTATTTAGTTTCATGTGATATTTTATTAGTTTAGATGTATAGTTTAAAAAAAGAAAAACAAGAAACAGCAACTAGAAACTGGTTAGTGTAGTAAATGACAAATGTCTATTGAAATAAATCATATTCATGTTTCACAATAACTTTAAAATTTAAATTTTGTGATTGTATGTATATTTCAGTAATTGTTTTTATATACAATAAATTATGTTAAAATAT